>NC_088782.1:30860984-31164015 GCF_958450345.1 Calliphora vicina | reverse complement strand
TTTCGCTAAATATTAAAAAAAATAAGAAAAAAAAAATTTTAAATTTAAAAAAACAATTCAATTTTTTTTTTCAAAAATTCGATTTTTTTTTTCAAAAATATTAAAAACTTTTATTTTATTTTTGAAAAAATAAAAAAATATAAAAATATTTTTATTTTGAAGTATAATTTGGTGAAGGTTATGTAAGATTCGGCACAGCCGAATATAGCTCTACTACTTTTCAAATAATTAATTTTTAAATTTTTTTGGAAATAATTTCTTCATTCAATACATGTTTCCTTACTATATTTTGCATTTTTTAATCGTTTTCCAATATAGCGAAAGCCGATTCTGAATTGAATTTTACCTTTTTTTTGGGCATAAAAATAAATGGTTAAAATTGGAATTTGTTTAAAAAAGTGTCTACTTTTACTTGCTGTGGAAAATAATAAAGTTGTTGAACCGAAGTTCTGAGAGAAAGGCCATACGCAAAAGGAGTGCGAGTGCCCATGCTAAGATAGAGATTAAATTGAAAAAATCAATCTATACACTTGCCAATCGATTACGCTAGAATTACTAGAAAAGAAATACCAATAAAATTAACAATGAGATCGTAAAAAAGCCGATCGATGTAAAATATTTAAATTATGATTTCTTTAACCCTCCGTTAGTCGCAATGTATCAAATTGATATCAATAAAAAAGTCGCGTTTGAAAATAATCTCTTCACTTTTTATTTCGAAAACATAAAAACAATATTATATTCAAAGTATTTAAAAGAGTAATAAAAATAAAATTGCAGTAAAAATATATTTTTATCAAAAAATAGCTTAAAATTTAGGGTGCTTAAAAAATTTAAAATACAAATATTTTTGCCTGTATCAATCAGATCAGTTGCGACTAACGGAGGGTTAATAACACTGTGCTCGAAATTGACACTTTTTTTTCTGTCAAGAAGGGCAACCAGTGGGTTAAAATAATTCGGGTATTCGTATTTTCGATTTATACCGTTATTTGGAAAATGGAGGAGGTTGCACAACATATATTCGCGTAACTCAAAAACAGTTTATTTTATTGAATATATTATAGCTTTAAGTAAGGCTTAGCTTTAAGTAAAGCTTAGTACGTTTTTAATCTTCGCAGTCGATTTTGAAATATAAATTTTGTTTGGCAAAAAAATTTTTTTTTAGAAAAATTTCGAAATTTTTGGTTTTCAAAACGGCATTAAAAATTGGAAAATTCACATACGCTCTTAAGTTTTTTCACAATTATAGAAAATTAAGTTCCAAATAAAACAAGCCCTAAATGATTAAAATCTGTTCACAGCTTTTAATTTGCACTGTTTTCTATGTTTAGTACTGCAATAGTCGGCAATGCAGTGTAACTTTTTTTCTGTAACTTTTCTGTTTGTTGTTGATTTTGAATCCATAAATTTGACTAGGGAAAAAGATAAGATATATATATTATATATCAGCGTATAGGAAATTATGTATTCTTTTCAAAATTGTATACAATTTTTAAAAATTAAAAAAATTATAGAAGACTTTTTGTAAAAATGTGGGAAAAAATTTTAAAATGTTATTAGGGTATATTTGCTTAATCTTTTGTTTATAAAATCAAAAGTTGTAAACAGATTTTAACCATTTAGAGCTTGTTTTATTTGGAACTTCATTTTCTATAATTGTGAAAAAACTTAAGAGCGTATATGAATTTTCCAATTTTTAATGCCGTTTTAAAAACCAAAAATTTAAAAGTTTTTCTAAAAAATTATTTTTTTTGCCAAACAAAATTTATATTTCTAAAACTGCTGCAAAGATTAAAAAGTGTTAAGCCTTACTTAAAGCTAATTTTATTGCGGAGTTTGAAACTTTATTGTCTGTAAGCTTAGAAAAAGATAACAGCGTAGCTTCATTTTCCAATTTTTAATGCCGTTTTAAAAAACAAAAATTTCGAAATTTTGTTAAAAAATAATTTTTAGTTTGCAAAAACAAATTTATTTAGTAGAAGAATTTTCAGGATTTGAAGAGCGTAACTGACAGATGACATAAATTAAATCAAGATAATTTATTTTTATTAAAATGCAATCTATCTGATCATTTTCATACATACACATTGAATATTTTTGAGAAGCAAAATCCTCTATCTATCATAAAGTCCCCAAGAATGCAAAATTTTAAAAACCAAGTATATGTTAGATTTCGTAGAGTTGCTTTAAAAAACATTATAGAATACCAAATTATAATAACTCAAGTAATACGAAAAAACAAAATGGATTTCAAAAATTGCAATTTGGAACCAGTAAACTCAAGTACAGCTTATCCCTGTAATCAGTTGAACCATAAAAAGCCATCCAAAGTTGATTTTTTTTATCACACAAAATCTGGAAAATCATTTTGTTTAAGTCAACTGCTTTAATTATACACTTCCGTTTATATAATTTCGTTTTGTATTATTTTCTACTTCTGATATTTTGTGGTGTTTCCTCATGCACTTCCTGTTGAATTAACAAAAGTACTTTTGCTAATAACAAACGACATTAGTTCTCCTATATACTGGTACATATGTATGTGCGATTTGATGTTGGTCGTGCATGTATTTGTCTATGCATGTCTGAGCATATCAGCGTATGTGTGTGTATGCGTCCATATGTAAGCGTAGAATTCTTGTGTGGACCCCTAAAGCATGATTGTATTGTCTGCTTTAAATTTCCTGGTGCTGATTTTTTCTATTTTTTTTGCCTTATTTTTTTGATCTTTTTTTTTAAGTGGAAAGAGCAACAAATGCGTATAAATGTACATAAACTTTATTTGGTTTCATAGAAAACAAAAAAAAAATATCCAAAAGAGAATCAGCAGCACAAATAACAACAACGGCAGGAGTAGAAATAAGCAAAAAAAAACAAAATAAAAAGTGTGGTAACGACTGTGGCAACAAAATGGTTAGTAACCAGTTTTTCGGTTTAAAAATACGAAAAAACCCCCTCAAAATTAAAAAAGAAAAACTAGAGAAGAGTAAGCCAAATATTCGTAGGTATTTTGTTGTTGGCTAAAATGAAAAAACCAAAAATAAAAAATTAAAAAAATTGCACTCAAACACACATATTCACATTCCAAAAATAAAATAAATAAAATCGGAAACGGAAAAGAAACAACTTTACATTCGTTGGTTGCTATTAAACCAATGTCTGACCATATGGGCCGACTAACGTGATTGGAATTTGCAAATAAAACAACAAAACAAACCAAAAATATCTTTCTCTCTCTATA
Source organism: Calliphora vicina (assembly GCF_958450345.1). Lineage (NCBI taxonomy): Eukaryota > Metazoa > Arthropoda > Insecta > Diptera > Calliphoridae > Calliphora > Calliphora vicina. Next base: position 31,160,771 of record NC_088782.1, on the reverse strand, counting down.
TACATACATATGAATATGTACATTTAGTGTTTTTTCCATTGTTTTTTGCTGCTACTGTTTGTGTTATTGCATTTAAGCGTTCTTTTTAACATTGAAATATTGCAAAGTAAAAATAAAGCCACATCTGAAACGTGTATTTTGCCCCCCAAAACTAAAACTTTTTCTACAACACTCACAAACAATTTTTAGAATATATGTAATAAAAAAAAATGTTTCAAATATCGTGAGCTAAGACCAATGTTATAATAGACACCATTCAATTTAACCTTGATACAGCTGCTGGCATAGTATTGGCCTTTAAATGTTCTTCACGGAATTTGTATTATAATTCTTTAATCGAAATTTGAGAGACGGTTTTATTCAAGATAGACAATAGACTGCAGCAAAATATTGAGGGCTTGAATTTATATTTTAGGCAATTCTGCTGAAAAAAATCGTTAAATCAGCGAGATGTTGTTAAGAAAAATCTTCAAATATGATACCCGCAAATCAATTTTTTAAAATTTACTCTAATGTACATATATTTGGAAATAAAAAAAAGAAAATTAGATTAGTCCTAATTTTGCAGCAAGAAATCTTTAAGTTTGGCAAAATTTGTGTACATGGACAACCAGTCAGTCAGTCGATCGGTATACTTTAAGCTGGGTGTTAGACTAATATTTTTGGTATTTAAAAACATCAGCACAAACACATAATACCCTCCACAGTATGCTGAAGGGTATAATTAATCCTTCGGAAAATATTTTTATACCCTGCACCACCATAGTGGGGAGGGTATTATGCGTTTGTGCAGATGTTTGTAACGCCCAAAAATATTAGTCCAACACTCACCTTAAAGTATACGGATCGACTTAGAATCACTTTCTGAGTCGATTAAACGATGTCCGTCCGTCCGTCCGTCTGGTCGGCTGGCTGGCTGTCCATGTAAACCTTGTGCGCAGAGTACAGGTCGCAATTTTGAAGATATTTCGATCAAATTTGGTACATATTCGACCCAAGGACCAAGCCTATTGAAACTGGCTGAAATCGGTCCATTATTTCACCTAGCCCCCATACAAATGTCCTCCCGAAATTGGACGTTATCGGTCATAAATGTTTAATTTATATATGTATCTCCACAAATTGCGCTCCAAATAAGTTTTATATATACAGAATTCATGTCACCAAATTTTGTTACGATCGGTCCATAATTAGTCATAGCTCCCATATAGACCCGCTTCCGAAAATCACTTTAACATGCATAAATCGCTTAAAAATGTTGGTATACTCACAAAATTCAACATAGTAAACTTTCATATAGACAAAAATCACACGACCTAATTTCATGGTAATCGGTCCATTATTGGTCATAGCCATATAAGGTCCACTTCCGAAAATCACTCAAAAATACAAATTATTGAAATTTTAAAAGAAAAATGTTTTTACTCTTTTACTTGGTGTAGGGTATTATATTGTCGGGCTTGACCGATCATACTTTCTTACTAGTTTTTTTATCAAAGAGGATTATTCGTTAAAACTAAAGATAAAGTAACGGAAATTCCTGAAAACGGAAAGATTAATAACCCTGAAAATTACTGTCCCATAGCAATTTGTTTTGCACTTTTCATAGTCATGGAGAGTATGGTAAACTACAATATTTTTAAATATTTGGAGTCAAATAATTTAATTAATGACAGCCAGAGTATGCTCTATGGGAGTCTTGCTAGCCTTCCTATCGGAAAATTGATGTAGTCCCATTTACTAGTGGTGGCTCTAGATATTTCCATAGCTTTGAATAGGGTGTGACATGTCAGTAATAACTTTTCTAGAATTATATCGAGTTTTCTCAGAGTTGTTGTAGCTGGGTCCTCAATCGGGAATAGCATATTATTTTTTTTTCTCCATTACCGCTCTTGGGAGCATATGGCCTCCACAAAGCTTCCCCATCTTACACGATTCGTTACAGTTATTTTCGCATCTTCCCGTGTAAGAGTATCGTGCGTCTTCATGTATTCTTTGGCCGACCATGGCTTCTTGAGCCATGAGGATTCCACTCTAGCTTTATAGTGTCAGTATTCTTTCTGATAGTATGTCCGATTCACCTCCATTTCCTACGTTTTATTTGTGTTAGTATGGGTTCCTCATTGGTAAGGTTCGAGAGATCCGCTTTGTTGTTAGGCCAGAATATTCTGCATATGATTCTGAGGCAATTGTTGATGAATACCTGCTCAGAAAAAACAGATTCTTAGTAGCAAGAGAATTTGTTGCCAATCAAATGATTCGGTTATACAAGTAGTATTTTTCGGTTCTATCAACAGAAAGCCAGTTGAAAGTCAGAAGAATTTCGGTAGAAGCAATCAAATAAATTCGGTTGCCACTACGAATCTGTTTTCTCTGTTTGTAGTTTTTGCGTGATGGTGTTCGATACTATTCAAGTTTCACTTCCAGCTCCATAGTGAATAGGTGATAGGGGACATCCTTGTTTGATTCCAGCGTTTGTGTGAAATGGTTGACTTATATTCCCGTTGTGAAGAACTGATAGTTCTGTATCCTCGTACATGGCTCAGATGATTCGAGTTATTTTCTGGGGTACTCCCTTTCTTACAGTGAAGTATGTCATTCTAGAGATTGTTCTATTATAATGCATAGAGTGTTGGCCTGGTCTACGCAGCTCATGTTTGGCCGGAAACCTGCCAGTTTCATCTCGTAGATTGTTCTCCATTTGAAGCCACCCCTGTATTATGACTGCTATCTTGTTAATCAGTGTAATTTCTCTCAAGTTGTTGCAATCTTTCAAGTCGCCACTTTTCTGTAACTTAACGATGATGCCAATATTCCAAGTTGGAGGTAGCCTTACCTCCCAGACTTCGTATATAATATCTGATTTCAAAAACTACTTTAACAAAAGCTCTACAATAAATTAGATAACTATGTAGAATTATCAACTACCTCTGTTTTGTATATATTATATACCTGGGGCCGAATTACCGCATTCGTGATCGAATGAATTTTTGTATCGAAAAATAATTTCGATATCGTAATTATAACAAAATGTACTAAATTTCATTCTCGATATCGAATGCCGTAATCTCAAATAAGAAAATTACGATCGAATTTACTCGATATCGAATGCGGTAATTCGGCCCCTGATTTTTATAGTTTAAAACATATCAGTATTACATGTTTTTTTACTATATTTCTCAAACCCGACCATATAATACCCTACACCAAGTAAATGAGTAACAATATTTTTCTTTTAAAATATCAATAAATTATATTCGTGAGTGATTTTGGGAAGCGGGTCTATATGGGAGCTATGACTTATTATGGACCAATCGTAACAAAATTTGGTGAAATGAATTTTGCATATATAAAACTTATTTGGAGTGAAATTTGTGTAGATACATATATAAATTAAACATTTATGACCGATAAAGTCCAATTTCGAGAGGACATTTGTATGGGGGCTAGGTGAAATAATGGACCGATTTCAGCCAATTTCAATAGGCTTCGTCCTTGGGCCGAATTATATGTACCAAATTATATCGAAATACCTTCAAAATTACGACCTGCACTCTGCGCACAAGGTTTACATGGACAGCCAGCCAGACGGACATCGTTTAATCGACTCAGAAAGTGATTCTAAGTCTAACACTTTAAGGTGAGTGTTAGACCAATATTTTTGGGCGTTACACACATCTGCACAAACGCATAATACCCTCCCCACTATGGTGGTGTAGGGTATAAAAAGCAAAATTTATCATTTAATAAAATATATACAAAGTATGCTCCTACTGGTACCAGGTCACGTTTTTGGGGCAAAAGGCTGTTGTAACTTTACCGTTCTACAGTTATGCCTCTGTATGTCAGCTTTTTTGATTTTTTTGAACTTTGAGAAACAAGCGGCACGGGTCGTCGTTTAATCGAGATCAAATTTCGGCTATCTTAATATCTGGAAAGGGGAATAGTTTTGTGGTGTCCAGACGAACAGCTATTTTTTGCGGTCACTCTAATATACATATAAAAAAAAACATTTCACCAAATTTAGTATCGACCAGTCCATAATTAGTCATAGCTCCCATATGAGGTCCACTTCCGAAAATAATTTTAACGAGTATAGATTTCTTAAAAAAATGTTGGTATTCCAATTAGATATTCATAGCTTTCATACCCATTTTAAAAGAGAACTGTTTATAATCAACTTCTCGGTGTAGGGCATCATATGTTTATTTTTCTAATCGACATTATCTTAAAGTTACAAATTCAAAACATCAATTTTAAAATTGTTTTTTTAGTCAAAAATCGTTTGGAAAATGTGTGAGTTGCGATAGTTTAAAGTCTGGATGCTCCTCAACTAAAAAAAATACTGTCAGCTATATTTGTTTTCTAAAGAAAATACAAACATTTGTATTAAAAAACTGAAATGTTAGCATAACAAATTAAATATGTATGTATGTGTTATTAACACATATTTATATTAATAAAACTTTTGAAAAAAATTAAATTTATTTACAAATCCATCAACATATAATCAACAAATATACATATTTATTTAAAAGTGTTTTTTATAAATCCCCTCAAACAGTTACCAGCTCTTTCAATTCAAACTTTCAGTGGCTAAGTAAAGGTTATACAATAAACAATGCTATGCACATTTTCAAAGTAAAAAAAACTTAACTTAAATAATATTAAATGTTAACAAATTAGTTAACAAAACAAAAGTAATAATGTTGCCACAAGTATTATAACTTTTTTTAGAAACAATGTAGTTAGAGCAGCTCACACAAAAGTGAAATAAAAATGAAAAAAAAAAAAACACTTTTAACTGATTATTTATGTACAACACAAAAATAAGTTTAAAGTTTTTTTTTGTATTTAGATACAACTATTTATCTCTTATAAATAAATAACCCATTAAATGACAAGTCGCTTTTGCACATTGACCATTTTTTTTAGATTGATAATGGAAAGAAATGTTTAAATAAAAGTAATTAAAATGATCAGCTGTGGAACTGTTTAAAATTAACAACTAAGAGTGTTATATTTGGCTATGACGAATCTAGTATACCCATGTGACAATAAAATATTTTTCTGGTACCTTAAATCGTGAAGGTCAAAGGTCAAATTTTTCAATATTTGGAATTTTTAATTAAAAGATATAGAAATGTTATTTATTTTTGGTCCGATTTTGATGAAACTTAGGAAAAATATAACATAAACTCTAGTATTTATAATAACAGCACAAAAATGGTAATTAACCCTTAATTGCACTTGGGGTTAAAATTACCCCAATTTTTTAAAATCATAATTTTTTTATGGCTTTAGAAGTATGGGTTATTTTAAACCCAAGTGCTATATAGTGTTAATTTTAATTTTTCTGCTGTTTTTGTAAATACTAGGCTTTGTGTTATATTTTTGGTAAGTTTCATCAAAATCGGCCAAAAAATATATAACATTTTGCTATCTTTCCAAGAGAAATTCCAGATATTGAAAAATTTGACCTTTGACCTTCACGATTTAAGGTTTATCGTTTTCCAATTTTAATAAAACTTTAAGAATATATTTAGAATTATCTGGACTATAATATTCTGAATAGGTTTTACATAAAATTCATAACAGTAAGGAAATAGTGCTCATTTGCCAAAAAATGGCCAAATAATTGGTTTTTCTCGAAAATTTCTAAATTTAAATCGCTGGTACGGAAAAACTATATGAAATATTTTCATAATTTTTTCATATTTTTATTCCCTATTATATTCTTAATAAACCCCAATGAGATGATCAAAAAATTCTCAAATTTGTTTAACAAAATTTTTAAAAATTTGAAAAAGGATTTTTGAAACTGCCGTTAAAATTTTTTTATTTTTTTGGTCATACCTAAGAATAGATTAACGGTATCCTATGAAGACAAAAACTCATATACAAGTAAATATGGATATATTTTAAGTAAAAATTAGCTTTTATTTTAATATTTATTAAAATATGTTAATTTTGTTCCAACATTTCTTGTTCTAGTTGCCTGAGACACGTTAATGGCCTGGCGAATTTTTAATAACTTTAACATTTTTTGACCAATTTCTGTTTTTTATGTCTCATTAGAACGTTACGTACACATTTCTATTCTTTTAAATTAAATTGCAAAAGTAAGTTTTTAATGGCAAAATTTTTACAAAAACTGAAAAAAATTAATTTTTTTCCCTTGTAAATGCATCTAAAAACTTCAGAGGCCTTAACGCCAACCGATTTACCTATAATTTTGTCAGGATGATTTTTTACTAATGTTCACCAAACTAAGGTTTGGAAAGGCCAAAATCCAACTTTCGTTTATTAAGGGCCACCCTAATACCCTTGTGACAATAAAATATTTTTTTTCTGATATAGGGGTTATATGGAAGATAGGGTCAATTATGGACCGATCCTCACAAAAGTTGGTAGAAAGATATAGGTTCATATAGATCTTGCTTATATAAAATTTCATCACGATATTAATTATTACAAGACAATTATGATTGTACAAGTCATTTTCTGAGGGGGACCTTGTATGGGGACTAGGCAAAAATATTTCCCGATTTTCGCCATACTTTACACTATAATTTCAGAGCACTTGGAACTAATTTTTGTAAAATTTTATCAGGATTGCCGCATAATCAATATATTTATGGCTGCTCAAACAGTTTTCCGGGGGGACATTTTTATGGGGCTAGGTGAAATTATGGACTGATATTTACAATTTTCGATACCAAGCAAATCTCATCAACAGAGAGTATTTGTGGAAAATTTCAACAGACAAATTGAGAGACAGACGGACGTAAATAGCTAGATCGTCTTGTAATCTTGGTCGGTTCCACGACCAATATTTCGGAATGATACAATCGGAATAACAAAATAAATTTATTCCCATCTTTTTTGATGGGGGTATACTGGGTGGATTTGATGAGTTAATATTAACTTGGTTAGATTAAGTCAATGTATTTGATAAATTTACTTATATTTTGTATGCACTTTAAAATATTTATCAACTTTCTCTAAAAACTTTTCACACTAATAATAATTACAACGTTTATTGGGTCATAATCCAATAAGTTTGTGTTTTTTCAGAAAAATTTAATAGAAAAAGTTTCATAGAAAAATATTAAAAACTAAAATGTTCTACACAATAATATATTTTTCTTGTTTTATATACCCTACACCACTATAGTGGGGAGGGTATAAAGCTTTTGTGCAGATGTTTGTAACGCCCAAAAATATTAGTCTAACACCCATCTTAAAGTATACCGATCGACTTAGAATCACTTTCTGAGTCGATTAAATGATGTCCGTCTGGTCGTCTGGCTGGCTGGCTGTCCATGTAAACCTTGTGCGCAGAGTACAGGTCGCAATTTTAAAGATATTTCGATGAAATTTGGTACATATTATTTTTTCAGCTCAAGGACCAAGCCTATTGAAACTGGCTGAAATCGGTCCATTATTTGACCTAGCCTCCAAACAAATGTCCTCGAAATTTGACTTTATCGGTCATAAATGTTTAATTTATATATGTATCTCCACAAATTCCGCTCCAAATAAGTTTTATATACACAAAATTCATGTCACCAAATTTTGTTACTATCGGTCCATAATTAGTCATAGCTCCCATATATGCTCGCTTCCGAAAATCACTTTAATGTGCATAAATCGCTTAAAAATGTTGGTATACACACAAAATTCAACATAGTTAACTCTAGTATAGACATAAATCACACGACGTAATTTCATGGTGATCGGTCCATAATTGGTCATAGCCCCCATATAAGGCCCACTTCCGAAAATCACTCAAAAATATAAATTATTGAAATTTTAATTTTTTTTTTGCTCTTTTACTTAGTGTAGGGTATTATATGGTCGGGCTTGACCGATCATACTTTCTTATTTGTTTTTATTCATAGATGATGCTAGTATATACCACATGTTGCAATTTAGTTTTAAGAACTAAATAACATTAAATGATTTAATAAATTAAATATAACCCAGCAAAAACAAGTAATGTGTTCGAACAGAACTACCATTTTTATTAAACATTTTAATGATTTGCACTTGTATTGATTTGGCAAAACGAACTGAATAAATGACAGCCAAGTTGACAAATGTAACTGCAACAATATAACCACTAAGTGCTGGTTTACACACGTCAAGTTTAGTTGCGCAACTCTTGAATTTGCAGATGAGAGAGGAGATTGTAAAGATTTTCTTCCTACCTCTGGTTTTCTTGACGTGTTTTAACCAGCACTCACAGCTGTCATAGTTCGGAAGTCCCTACCGAAAGACCCTTTAAATACTTTTATATCAGATTAGAATCCTGCAATTACAAATGACTTCTGTGTGATGTTGACGGTATGTAAGTAGTTGTATTTGAGTAGAATGTTAATCATTAATGTCATTTTTAAATTTTTGCTGGGTTATATTATATTCAGAAACACACCAAATATAATATTATTATGAAGCAAAACTAAAGTTGGAAAAATGTTTAATAAAAAAAATATGTTTTACAAAAGAGGTAATTAGTAGTTAATTGGTAAAACAAACTGGAGCAAGGTATTAAACATTTTAGTTTTTTTTTGTAAATGTTTTTATTTAGGTTTCATACTAAATTATAAATAGATATTTCGAAAAATGTACATATATTCTGCTGGACCATAGCAGTTTGAGGTATTGGACTAAGTTGTCAAATTAAATATTTATTTGACAAGACAATTGGAAAATCAAATGCTAAAAATATTATCAAAATCAATTTTTTTTTTGGATCAAAGTAGCAATATTTAAGAAAAAATTTAAATGTTAAAAAAAATTGTCTATCTGTTCGAAACACGATAGGGCCCAAAAAATGATGGTTGGAATTTTCCACAAATACCCTTTGTTGATAAGGTTTGTTTGGTATGTAATGAAAATGGGTAATATCGGTCCAAGATTTCACCTATCTCTCATACAAATGTTCCTTCGGAATACAGTCTGAGCCGCCATAAATATGTTTGTGTATTATGCGGCAATCCTGATAAAATTATACTATAAAGTATGGCGAAAATCGAGGAATATTTATACCTAGTCCCCATACAATGTCCCCCACAGAAAATTACTTGAACATTCATAATTGTCTTATAATAATTAACATCGTGATGAAATTTCACATAAACAAGTTTAGTATGAACTTAAATTTGTCGACCAATATTTGTGATGATTGGTCCATAATTGATTTTTGAAATTTGAATTTCTATTTTGATAGCTTATTTTTTTATACCCTTCACCATGAGTGGCAAGGGTATATATAAGTTTGTCGTTCCGTTTGTAATTTCTACATTTTTCATTTGCGACCCCACAAAGTATATATATTCTGAATCGTTATAGATAGCGGAGTCGATATAGCCATGTCCGTCTGTCCGTCTGTGTATTGATATCAACTTTCTGAAACCCCCAAATAACTTACATACACGAATGATACATCAATATCTCCGAAATTCTTCCGGCTCGGTTGCTATTTAAAATCGAGAAAATCGGTCCACAAATGGCTGAGATATAAGGAAAAAACCAGGACATCCTCGATTTTTGACCTATTTTTGACCCATATCTGGATTACTAAATCATTAATATAGACAATATCAAAGACCTGTGCAACGACGTATATAAGACCATAGTAAGTTGGACCTACAATGGGTCAAAATCGGAAAAAATATTTTTTAACCCGATTTTTTTTTCACCAAAATTTTTATTCACTAAATATTAAAAAAAACAATTTAAAAACTAAAAAAAAAAAATTTTAAAATTAAAAAAAAAAAAAATTAAATTTAAAAAAAAATTTTATAAAACAATTTCGAAAAAATAACTGGAAAGAAAAATTAAATTTTGTTTACCTAAAAATATTTCAAATTTTTATTTTAAAGTATATTTTGGTGAAGGATATATAAAATTCGGCACAGCCGAATATAGCTCTCTTACTTGTTTAAGAATTAAATAGTTTTTAAATTTTTCAAAATAAAAAATTTAGTTTGCAATGTGAGTATTAAACTCTTATTTACAATATTATTTGTGATTTAAGATTTTTTTTGCTTTTTTTTATTTTCTCGAATAAATGCTTATTTTTATTTACAGAGTTATTGATGATTAAAATTTTTCGTATAAAAATCTATTTTTGATCAGAAATGTGATTGACCAAACATATCGAGCTTGTTATACCCTTCACCATGAGTGGCAAGGATATATATAAGTATATATCCGTTTGTAATTTCTAATCTTTCCTTTGCGACCCCACAAAGTATATATATTATGGATCGTTATAGATAGCGAATTCGATATGTCCGTCTGTCCGTCTATCCGTCTGTATGTTGAAATCATCTTTCCGTAGCCCCCAAAATAACTTACATATATAATCATATATACATACATCAGTATATCGGGAATTCTTCCGGATCGGTTGCTATTTAAAATCGACAAAATTTTTAAAAAATTGTATTTACGTGTTCGGTTTCTTAATTAAAGGCTTATTTATAAAGCTATTGACGATGTAAGGTATTTTAAGCTTTTCACAGAAAAATCGATCGTTGGTCGGTCACAGATCGAGAGAGATCATATTCTCCATTAGACGCATATTAACAATGATGTTTGCAAACAAAGAAGTTGTCGTAACAATGCCGAACCATGTTTTTCTATGCTTGTATTAACTAATTGAGCAATTAAACTTTTTTAAAATTTAATTGAAAATTAAATTTTTGGTGAAAAATATTAGAGATCAAAATGATTACACTGTGTCTAATTTTTTGAGTCATGGAAATATAACCATATACGGACACCACTACGTCATAAAAGTCCAACAAAAAGACCCGTCTCTCCCAGTTTTGCCCAAAGTCATGCAATTTTATATGGGCCGCAAAGATTTGGGGCCTCAAAAGAACTTCATCCTCAGGTTCAAAATCACAAAAAACTTTAAAAATTCGAAATAAATTTTTTTAAAGCTGCCTAAAAGTATGATTTAGCTTATAATAATTTAATAGCTTATGCCCCAAAACACTTAATTCCTATAGTTTTTCCTTTCATTCCTAGGAAGTTCATATGTTCTAGAAAGTTGTTTATTGAGATATTAGGTACATTTATGTAGATCATTATTTCCTTGAATGTTAAACGGTTTGCAACCTATGGACCTGAACAGGGTGAAAAAGGTAAAAAATCTAATTTTTTAAAGATTTTATATGTTCACAATTTTTGTTCTTTATGACAAGGGCTACAATTTTGTCTCAGAGAATAAATCAAAATTCCAAACTGTTTGCAAGATATGAGTCTGAGAATATGATCACTTTTTTCCAAAAATGACACCGAGGCCCCAAATCTTTGGGAGCCCATAAAAAAGTGCAAACTGGGAGACACGGTTTGGGCAAAACTGGGAGACACGGTTTTTATTTTTGGTCACGTAGTGATGTCCGTATATGGTTATATTTTTTTGTGTTGCACTGTATAAGTGATCGCAGATCGTGCTCGTTTTGGTGGGAATATAATTGATTTCAGATTCAGATTGCGTTCTAAATTTGAAACATATTTACTGAGAAATTGGCGATTTTGTGGTGGAAATAAAAGTGATCACAAATTAAGCTTAGTTTTTATGAGGCAACTGACAAAATATCGACTTTTGGTTCGCTAAAAGCTCTTGAATTTATAATAAACTATTTTTTATTAATCACACTCCTCATTCTAATTGAAATCAAAATTTATAACTTTAATAACTATTTATATAACTAGTATCCTTTTCAATTGTGCTTAATATTTTTATTTTACTTCTATATCATTTGTTTTAATTTCTCCATTTATGTTTTTTTTTTGTCGTCTTTAACATTCAATATGCTGGAATGCTGGCACATTGAATGCTGCATTGAGATTTGAAGAAGTTTGACTTGACGCTCTACTGCCTTCACAGTAACCACATAAAATGAGCTTGAAATTTGTTTTTTTTTCGAGTTTTAATTGAATTTTTCACTTCTTTTGTTTGGTTTGTTTTTTAATACTTGGTTTTAAGAAAGAAAAAAATATATATAGTTTTTTGTGCACATTGTTTTTTTTGTTAATTTTCACTTAATACTCAACTACTTTTATGATTATATTCAACTACTTTTCCATTTTGTTCAGCTTGTGTATATTTCTTTTCTTTTCTTAACTTTTGACTTTTTTATTTTTTTTTTGGTTTTTGTGTTCCAGACACAGTTCAGCTCAGTTTCTTTAGGAGTTGAAAGAAGGTAGTTAAAAGTAGTTGAATGAATGTGAAGCTTAAAGTGGAATTAAGAAAAATACAAATCCACATTGCGTGAAAAGTTTAAGTGTTGACTAATTAATTTCGAATTTTTTCTATTCTAGTTATTTTAGCTTATTATTTTTTTTTTCCAGTTTGCATTTTTACGTTTTTCGGTTCCGCTTTTAGAATTTATTTAGATTTTTTAATGGTGGTTTAAATGCAGTATGTTTTTTTTTCTTTTGTTTGTTTTGTTTTCCCCACTATTATTGTATTTAACTTCAAATAATTCTTTTATTATTGCTCTCTGGAAACAAAGAGTAGAATGCGGATAAAAAGGTTATTTAAACATTCAGTTGTTTAATCAGTTTTTCGTGATTATTTCTTTGTTCCAGGCATTTAGTGTGGTGAGTAGTAAAAGTGATTTGGAATCCGTCAAGCGTAATAAGCATAATGAAATTTTACATTTAGTTTTGTAATTACAAAAAGGGTATGTGATGGATTGATAATAAAGTATGGGTTGTTTGTTGAGGATGTTGTGTTTTCAATTATTTGAATTTTTAATGAAAAAACAATAATTTAAGGGTTTTCATTAAAGTTATTTAATTTTGTATGATAGGGAAAATCCCGAACCATTTCGAAGTATTTAACAATTCCCAACTAATAACTCTCTCTTTAATTGTTAAAAATTCCCCAAATAGAACAAAATAAATCAAAATTCCCACAAATTCTTTATCTTGTTGTTTGGTGCTAAACAAATAAAATATTCCATTTTGTTGATAAGTGAAAAGAAATTTTGATTTAACAATTTCAATTTCTTTTTTACCCCCTCCCCCTCCAGTTTCTAACTTATTTTGTGTAAACAATTGTCTCGCTCTGAAAAAGAAACAATCTGAAACAAATAAATTCAACAATTGTTTTTATACATTTGAAAAGAATTTTTTGAAAAACAAAGTTTGGTTTATTTGTTGTTTTTGGTGCATCAACACAACAGATTCTATATTGTTCGTATCCAAAAAAATAAAAAAAAAAATAAATAAAAATAAACTGCAACAAAAAACACACTCTCATTGATTTTATAAATAGTTGTATGCACTTCAACTAACACAAAGTAGTTAGTTGAACAATAACATTGTTGCTTATTTGTTTAAGGGAGGGGATTCTTAAATGGTTTTTGATGCCACAGCATAACATCGAAATATTGGTAGAGAAATATGTTGTGGAATATTAGCCGACACTTCTCTAGCAAAAATATTATATATTGTGATGATCACTCATATTCAGAGATATCCTTACAGTCATCGATGTAAAAACAGGCATTACTTTCATGTCTCCAAAATAATCACGAAAACAACTCGTCCACAAAATCAAACAAGTATGAATGTATGCACGCAGAGAAAACTAAATAACAACTAAATAATGATAATTAGGTAAACATATTATTTTTATGTACAACCATTAAATGTTAAGTTTATATACGCGTAGTCATAATATGTTTAAGATGCAAACAAAATATGTTTACTTTTAATAGTTTTTTTCCAACCATTTGTGAGTGCTGGTGTTTGTCTAAGCTGTTTTTACAAGTAAATTTTGAGTGCCTGTAATTCCCATTCGCTCTATAGTTTTATTTGTATATTATCTTTAACTTTCCTAGAGCGAATAACAATAAATTTGATTTTATCAATAATATTTGAATTGTGAATTTAGTACTTTAAATCGTATTAAAATTTTGTATTTTCAAAAATAAATTTTAATAATATGATTATTTTGGATCATAATATGATTGCTTTGGATCATAATATGATTTAATTGGGTCATAAATATGATGACTCTGGGTCATATTATGATTGTTTTTTTTATCATAATAAGATTATTTCAAAACATATTATGATTGATTTTTATAATAATTTGATTATTTCAGAACATATTATGATATTTTATGATACTAATAATGATCATAATATGTTTTGGACTACAAGCAAAAATCTGATCATAATATGTTGCTCTTAGTTTATGGTTACCACAACCAGGGTTCCCAGATTTTTTTCGAGGCTTATCCCCAATTTTAAAATTTTCATCCACGAAATTCCCCAAAAAACAGTTTGTCTATCCCCAAAAATCCCCATTAAAAATAATAGTTTCATTTTTTTACTTTGTACTTTATTTGTACTACAATACTTTCACAGTGACCAATGATATAAGTTAAATATGATGTTGGTTTATAAAATCAAAAACGTGATTCACTACCTGTTGTAGAATTTACATAAAAACACGTCATCTTTATTTTAAACGACAAAATCAATGGTTGATTTTTAATTTCTTCTTCAAAATTGTATCCCAAATCCATTGAATCTAAACTTATGTAAATCGATTACGATTATGGTCGAAAATCGATTTTCAGGGTCTGAAAACGATTTTTTCCTGATCGATTATATACTCCGATTTTTATGCTCGGAGTATTTTGTCCACAAAATTGTTGTCAAATGTTTGCGTTTATAAAATGAGCACCTCTCAATAAATGAGTTATAATACTCTCCCAAAATATGTTTTTTTCCGTAATTATAACGTATATGGGTCCTTTGCTATAGTTCCCAAAAATGCAGATCGATTATTGGGTTCGATTAATCGACTATAAAAGTCGATATCAAAATGGTTGTTCGAAAAGTCGAAAATCGATTATTAGCTTTTCATACCATTCACTAGTATGATAAAACCCGCAATTATTGATAGCTTTTAAATTCTTACTGCTAGCGAAACGAGGCATAAATGTATTTTGTCATAAATCATTTCATTTAATCTTAGTTCTGTATTACACATTAAATCGTATATACTACATAAATTAAATAGAACAATTCCGTAAATACGAAAAGTAAAACGTAAAAATAAAAATCCCCAAAAAAATTAAAAATTCCCCAAAACATACAACATTGCCCCAACTGTTCCCCATCTCCCCAAACCCAATTATTTATCCCCATTTACAAAATAAAATCCCCAATTTGGGGAAAAATCCCCTAATCTGACAACACTGACCACAACCATGTTTTTTCTTTGCGTGTGGTCGGTCAAGCCCGATCATTTAATATCCTACACTTAGTAAATGAGCAAACAATTTTTCTTTTAAATTAATTTATACTCACAAATAATTTATTTTTGTGAGTGATTTTTAGAAGTTCGTCAGTGAAGTATGGGAGCTACGTGGAATGTGATTTATTTCTATATGAAATTTTTTTTGTTAAATTATATTTGGATTCCAACATTTTTAAGAGATTTAGGCTCGTTATAAGAATTGCAAAATTTTTCTTCAATTTAAATTGTGGAATTAAAAATTTGTAAATTTTGTAAAAATTTATGTTAATTCATTTATTTTTCATTTGTTTTTCATTTATTTAAAATATGTATATTATTGTTAAAAAATTTATAATTTTGAAAATTTAAAAAAAAATTTATAATTTTGAAAATTTTTTGATTATTTTTTTAAAATTTAACATTTTTAATTTTTTTTTTTTTTGCAAATTTGAAGATTTTTATTATCTAATTGTCGGTTTTATTTTGAAATTGAAAATATTATTGAGTGTGGTGTGACTTAAAAATCCTGGATTTTTAAAATTTTTTTACTTTTATTTTGAAATATTTGTATAATATAAATTTATTTAATGTGTTTCGAGTTTCTTGTATTTCGAGTCAAAAGAATTTCTCATCTTTTGAGGATCAGAGCGAATCACGCCAATTTCGTATACTCTGTTCCAAAGTGAAGTGTATCCCAGAGAGAGCGTTCTGCATCGATCGAAACAAATGGTAGTTAAACGGGGCAAGGTCTGGACTATAAGGCGGGTGATGCAAAACTTCCCAACCACTTCTTTCTAAATAGTTTTTAATAGGTACTGCAACATGTGGCCTAGCATTGTCATATTACGGTTTCATATCAGTTATGTTCTGTACAGGTTCCCTGTGGTGGTCTGGTCAGAATTCAGCAGCTCATAATAGATAGGACCCTTTTGCTTCCAACAAATATAGAGCATTACATTAGCGCCATGGATATTTTACTTTGGCGTCGATTTGGCTGATTGGTCGGGCTTCACGGGTTATTCGGGTTATTGTAGTGGATCGGTGCAAAAATGATTTTCTTTTATAGCATTGAAACATCACTTCGGACATGCAAAATCGTTTTTCAAGGTCTCTCGGCTTCAATTTGTATGGTACCCAATTTCCCTGCTTTTGGATGAATCCTGCTGCTCGCAAATGTTTTGAAATTGCTGCTTGAGAAGCTCCCAATGATTGTGCAAGCTCTTGTTGAGCTTTACAACAATCTTCATGGAGTAATGGCTGGTCTGGGCGATTTTTAACTACATATATGATCAATTACTCTGACTGCAACCGCTGCCACTATTTATACACGCTGCCATCTTCCAGCGGTTTCATAAATTATCTGCCTAATCAACTAGAATGTTCTATTTCTAGAGCTTTTAGCAGCTTTAATATTGCCGTACTTATAATTACTGTAAATAAGTGCATGCTATCAATATTGTTGATAAGTAGAACTTTTGAAAATGTTTATAAACATGATGAATATTGCAAGCAGCCGTCACAGACCGTTAAATTCAAATCGCTAATGCAAATTCAATAACGGTCCATGATTTAACCTAGCCCCCATAAAAATGTCCCTCCGGAATACGGTTTGAGCAGCCATAAATATGTTGTACTGTTCTAAGTACTCGGAAATTTGTCTGTAAAGTATGGAGAAATTCGGCAACATTTGTTCCTAGTCGCCAAAAAAGGTCCCCCTCCGAAAATGACTTGAACATTCATAATTGTTTTATAATTACACTCTGCTACAAAATGACACTTTTTGTCGGAATGGGGGTTGTAGGCCAAGGTGAGGACATACTAAAACTGTTTTCAAAGATTTGAGATATTTTGAAAAAACTGTTTTAGGGTAGGTCGTAGTACTTTAGTACCTCTAACTCACACATTTTTAGACCGATTTCAAAATTATGGATAGACAAAGAATTAAGCTATCATAAAATGTATATCAAAAAAATTGCGTAAGTTTTTATAAAAAATTTCGCATTATTTTTTATTTATTTCGTAATTTTTCATATTCAACAATTGTTAATTTAATTTGTTTCTATGAAAACCTATTCTTTTTTGCAAAGTGTTTTAAAGACAACTTTATATGGGAAAAAATGAGATATTATTTCTTAAAATCGATTTATATTTGCAAAAGTTATTAAAGTTTTTGGAAAAAAGTTCGAAAAAATTTACCTTGTAAATTCAAAATTTTACAAATATTTTTTTTCTATAGTTTTTTGTTTATTTTTATTTATATGCGCTGGGGGAGAAAATACTAAAAATGGTGTTAATTAAAAGTTGAATAACTTTTATAATTTTCATCCGATTTGAATAATTAAAACCATGTTTTGTTAACAACTAAATTTTCTATATATGTTTTATAAACTTTCATATCAAAATAAGCAATGAAAAACGACTAGAATCAAAAAAGTTGATAATTTTTTTTTTTAGATATTCTTAACAAAAACAAAATGCACGTCATTTTCAAGCATAATCAGTTTTCTTTTCAAACCCGTTAAAAAATTTAAAGTCGGACAAAAACTGACTAAGCTACACTGAAAACGTTTTTTTCAGAATAACTTCTGAATTTGAGGGTGTTTCTGAAATTTCTAAAGCCAATTTGTAGTGTATTCAGCAAGACCTGTAACCCACGCTAGGCTGTTTTCCAAGTTTTTTTTCCATCGTAGCACCGTGTTATTAATATCGTGATTTTATATGAAGCTAAAACTTTCTACCAACTTTTGTGAGTATCGGTGAATAATTGATCCCCATATAAGTCCAATATCAGAAAAATATTTTATTGTCACATACTGATTGATGGTGGATATGCAAGATTTGGCACAGCCGAATATAACACTCTTACTTGTTAATTTAGCAATGGCACATATTTAAGGAAAATTAATAATGGCGATTTTTATGATAAATCCTGTTTAGACTTCAAATCTAGACTTAGCCCCCATTTCAGAACTCCCCACACAAAACTATTTCAACAATAGAAACAAACTTAAATCAAAAGCTTTTCACAATAGCACAAGTACAACATGTGGATAAAAAAAAAACAATAGACAAAATGTAGTCAACTAAAGCCAATCATCATACAACAACAATACTTCACAATATAATACTAACAACAAAAAAAAAGAAACCAAAACTACGAGCGATCAAATTTGACATACTAACAATGTGGGAGGGTGTTTTGCTTAAAAAACAACAATATACACAAAACTTGAAATATTTGTGTAGGATGGAATATTTTAAATTTAAATAATATTGATTTGTATGTTAGCGGTATTGTTTTTGATGTAGACTTTATCGATGGTTTTATTTAGTGGAAATATGTGAAAATAAAAAATACTTTTGTCAAAATTAGCAATAAAGCTGTTGAATAAATGACGGTGAAGAATTTCAATAAAAATACAATTAGGAAAGTGTTATCGGATATGGCCAGGCAAGGGATACCTACCAACTAAAGCAAAACAATAATGTTTGTGTATATAAATCTGGAGCTCGATCGACTCAGAATCACATTTTGAGTATACAAAGCAACTAAACATGTTTACTAGTGGCCAAAACCCACTTCACAGAAATGCAGTTCTTTTAAAACTTTAATGAATCACAAAATCATTCTGTCACTCAATATTTACTTTAGTACTCCTTTAAAACAAATTCAAAATTGTCTCTAAAATATTTATTAACATTTTAATGAAAAAACCAAAGTTCAATTGAATGTCTGGTTGGTTTCAAATATTCAAGTACACTTAATATCTCGCCTCGCCATTGCAAAAGGGTAAAAGTTCCTGCTTTTTGTTAGTAAACTTCCAACTAGTTAGAACAAAAAGCAAAAAGTATATAGTGTTTGGGTATTCTTTAAGCCAAAGTTTAGTGAGCACTTAAATTTGAATAGTTTTGAACACATTTGCTTGTTGATCCACGTATTTGTATGTTTGTGTGTGTCTGTTTGTTTGTATGTAATTGTTTGTTTTTTTAGCTGATAGTTTTAATCATGAATAGAAAACAGTGCGTTGCAGCAGCAGTAGCAGCAGCAGCAAAAACAATAGTCTACATTTGTATGCATGAACTTTTGCTAAAATTGAAGTACAATATTGTCATTCACAACGACTGGCACAGAAATGAAACTCATTCGAACACATACATGAGCAAACATGAAAATAAACAGACAACTATAACAACAATCTAACACTTTGTCTGTGTGTGTGTTTGCGTGTGTCAAAAAGTTGATGCTGTCAGCAACATGACCAACACTTGCACTACAATAAACTGACACTCATAAGACTGAATGACAACAGTATTGGTACAACATATTGGTATGATTTGGAATTTTAATAGTATTTTCTTGGGTAAAATGTATTTTTTGGTTAGTTTTCAGGAATACCATTTTTTTGAAAAGTTAAATTAAAAGTTAAAAATGTTTGTTAACATTTACTTTTTACTTATGAATTTATTTTATGAAATTTACACATTTAATACACATTTTTTAATTAGAGAGCGTATTAGTAATATTAATTCATATGCAAATTATTAAAATAATCATACGTCTTTCATTATCACTTACAAAATTTGTTATTCCAATTCTTCCATATCATCAAAATTATTACAATATGCTATCATGTGGGCTTTTATGTTTTCAAATCTTAATTTTCTACGACGATCTGTTAAAAGAGTTTTGTATAATGAGAAGATTCGTTATACATCGAGGAAAGAAATTTAACATATTCATATTTTGGAAAAGTGCCAAACTATAAAATGCATTTTATTTCCGAAAACTGCCTCAAATTTATTTTTATATTGTTGGTCCTCGATATTGCATAGTCCGTCAGAAACTGTTGGTATAGCGTTAGTGCTTTCTTGAATGAATAATCCCGCAGTTTGCTATTTTTTTTATAGCAAGCAAAATGTTTGCAAAATTGTATTTTAGAAATAGAAGTTGAGAATTTAGTTCGGAGTTTTCAAATATTTTTTTGGCTTGCTAATTGAGTAGGCATCTTGACTGTTAAGTCCTAAAACAACTGCTTTAACTTCTTCAAGACGTTCAGCGTAGTACATTGCCATTTATAACCAACGAGTTGGGTATGGAGACGGAGGAAACTCCACATTCCACATTGTGCTTACGGTCTCACTTCGCTCCAGCCTTTACCTATTCCTGATAGTTCTGCATCGATTTGCCTTCTCTCCACGTATGAGCTGGGCGTGGATTACACTTTATTGCATTTCTTGTGATGTCACTCCATGGCCATTCCATCGCCATTAACGTATTTTTATTTCTGAGCTGTTGATTGAATTGTTCCCAGAGCATAATATTGGATATCACCAACGGCCAAAATATTCGCAAGATCGTCAAGGCACTGGTTCTCAAATACCTGGCATGTCTCACGAGGCAGCGTTGCACTTTTCACAATCGTAGAGAAGAGTGGATTGCACATTCTTGTTAAAAATGGATAACTTTGTACGCTGGGAAAGTGGAGACGAATTCCAAATAGGTCTTAAACGACCGAAAGTTTGTTGCACTTTATCCACAACCGCTTTTTGGAAATTATGATCCCAAGATAGTAAAAATGGCTGACATCTTCTATTTAAGTATTGCTATTCTTTAATAACTCTTGGGACGTTGCATTAAATCGATAGGTTTTGGTTGTAGCGGAATTCATTTTAAGGCCAGCCGCATCTGTTTTTGTTATGTTTCGTAGAGTTGATGCAAGGCATCTCCGTAATCAACAAAATTCAGACGACATTGCAGTGCCCATATACTTCCCATACGGTTTTGTTGAGCACTTTGTAGTATTGTATCTAGGACTTTATTAAACAGAAGTGTTGATAAGACACAGGTTTGCCGAGCACTGATTTCAACATTTACCTAGCAGTTTACTGTGTTTAATTCGGCAGGTAGTGTTCTGGTAAAGGCACAAAGTGAATTAAGTTTGTGTGGGATTTGTTTACACCTTAGTGTGCTCCAAATTACACTGTTTAATTTGTCGAAGGCTTTTTCGAAATCTTTAAAGCACATATAGCTTGGTGATAGCCATTCTAAAGATTGCTCGACGATAATACGGATACTGTTTATATGGTCGATAGTAGATTTGTGGGGTTTGCATCCGCCTGTTCTTGTCTTAATGCTGGTGACACACTAATGGAGATTCGTTTGGCGATTATTTGAGCGATAACCTTGTTGACAATGCAGAGCAAATAATATTAATCCAGTTATTTGGGTTTGTAATGTCTCCCTTCTTTGGGATGTTTATCTTTATGGCTTCTATCAATACGTCAGGTAGACTTTAATTTTTCAGGAAGGTGCTGATGAGTGGATAGGTTATTTTGGCGGTTGTATGAGAGCCTTTAAAAAATCAGCAGATATTTCATCTACACCAGGTGATTTATTGGATTTAAGGCTATTGATCGAGTTTGTGATCTAATCTACGGTGGGACAGACAGATAGATATATTTGGATCGGCTGCATGTGATTCACATTCGCAACTGAACTAAGCACTGTGCTCATTTGAGGATAGCACATCACTGTAGAAATCTGCTCAAAACATTGACAAGTTCCACGAAAGATGTTGCAAATTCATCGTTTCATGTCCTTAAGGGCGGTTGTGTCGTAGCATGTTCATTGGACATTTTGCTTTTAAAGTTATGATGAAAACTCAAGAAAAGGCTGACAAACTCGATTTTTGTCAAAAACTCGACTTGAGCGATCTTTAAACCACTTCCGAAAAATCTGAAAAAAAATCTCAAAAATATTTTACCCTATAAGCTTTTAAATTATGCTTGAGCACCCATGAAAATAAAAAAAAAAATAATAATATTTTGGGAAACACTGCTGTACATGGCACTGGTACGATACGTTTCCGCTGGCGCTTTAGCTTTCTTTCAGATCTCGTCGATCCATTTGCGTTTATCGCTGATATCTATCCGTAGGATTTCCTTATAGCCAATAATATTTTTGGAGGACTTAATTGCTTACCACCCGTTTAAGTAATTCTGATGCAATAAAAGTATGGCTTAATTCTTCAGAGTATGCAGTGGCTATTACTGGATTTTTTAGTCTTTTAATTAATTTATCATATAGTTATGATTCCCAATTGAATATTTTAGCATGCTAATGTTTCAGTGACAATATTTTCCTCGACATTTTTCGTCTCTGCTTTAAAAATATATATTTTAAAAGTTCTTATGACTTTTTATCTGACTGTATACATTGTGTATGCTCTCGAACAAATGCACTTGAACGTTCACATAAATGTCATATAAATTGTAGTTGTTCGAACAAAAGCATTGCTATGTCAAAATATGTTTTACCAATTTCCGTTTAAACACAGCCTGCTTTCGCAATGAAAACAAATCGTTTTTTTCTTATTTCCAGCATATTACAAAATCAAAAAAAAAAAAAATAAATGAGAAGAATAATAAAAGTAGCTGACAGTTATGCTGGCAAAAGTCACATATTTGTTACCCTTAGATGAGAGATTCTGCATGTGTAACAAATATTTACCAAAACTGAAAATTTCATAATAAAATCAAACAATATTGGGAGAATTCTTGTTTAAAATATTGATGACAAAGAAGTGGCTAAGCAAACAGTTGATCGATTTTAAAGTGGGAGAAATCTAAACATGTAGCAGTTTGAAATGGTGGTTAATAGATTTTGCGATCAAATAAAGCAGTATGATGGAAGATATAACACAACAAAAAGTGACATAATAACCATGCAAAGAGTCATAGTTTTTTTCTATGGGTCATATTTTGTAACATATTGGCAGTGTTCAATATCAGACATTCAAAATTATCTATGGATATTGTGACTCTTTTCTATATGACATAATATTGATGGTCATAGAATTAAATCTTTCCCCTACAATGTTTATTTGTTGGTTATTTTTTCCGGATCTAAAAGATTTTAAACATTTTATCAATTTCTGTAGGGTACCTAGTATTGAGTGTGAAGAAAAAATAACAAACATTTTATTGAAGTGTCCATATATTTTGAGTTTAGTGCTATAATTTTATTTTTTTTACAAGTTCGAGTCCCATAGTCATGGTTATTTTTCTTTCACATGTTCATTTTTGTTTAACTTTCAACTCTTTTTTTTTTTGTTTTCGTGAAATTTTTTCATCTTTTTACTGTGTTTTTTTCTCTTCGTTTTTTGGTGGCAAACATTCAAATGCAGTATATTTTTCATTTATTAACACTTGGAAAACGATTCTGTGGGTACTTGTACCAACAAGTGAACACATGAGATGAGTTGTGTTGCGCTGACCAAACGAATGCACGAATTTTAAAGGGTTACTTAGCAAGAGCTTACAAAATCATTTGGAGCTACTCCAGCAGCAAATTTCAAACCTTTTGCTTGCAACAGTATTCATCCAAAGGCAGGGAATTTTAGCTGAGAGACCTTGAAAGACGATTTTGTATGTTTGAAATGCTGCTTGAACGCTATAATTTTTGCACCGATGAAAAATTTATCTATTACGGTATGTGAAGCACGGCCAACCAGCCGAATTGACAACAAAGCTCTAAGGTAATTCTATGTATTTGGTGGAGCAAAAAGAGTCCTATCTAATATGTGCTGCTAAAATTTGATCAGACCATCGTGCATTGGCCGAATGTTGCAATAGCTGTTGAAAAGTATTTAGAATGAAGTGATTGGGATATTTTGTCTCACGAGCTATATAGTCCAGATCGTGTCCCGTCCGACTAATATTTGGTTTGATCTTCTGATCTCTCTGGGATACGCTTCACTTAATAACATAGTATCCGATATTGACTTGATTCATTCTTGGCCTCAAAACATGAGCAGGGAAAATGGAAAAAAGTCATAGCTACGAACAATGCCCAATACATTGAAAATTTTTTTTGTCATACGCCCAATATTTTCGATTCCAGCAAACACTAAA
This sequence comes from Calliphora vicina, assembly GCF_958450345.1. Lineage (NCBI taxonomy): Eukaryota > Metazoa > Arthropoda > Insecta > Diptera > Calliphoridae > Calliphora > Calliphora vicina. The sequence goes on along the minus strand of NC_088782.1, from coordinate 31,136,572 downwards.
TAATGATTAAAAATGCAGATTTTAACAGTTGTACATATTAATGGTTAGCAATTTGGCGAAAATTTGGTTGTTGGTCATCAATAATTTTGGAAAATTTGAGATATTTTAAGATTTACCTTTAAATATTCCAAAGTACAGCATCTTTTTTTTTACTCACCATCAATAGGAAGTATATTGATTTTGTCATTTAATTTGTGACATATCAAACTATTTGTCGCAGATCCACATGATGCATTTCATGTCCAGTGAACCAACTTTTGAAATCGATGTCTTCCGACAGGGATGAAATTTGCACCAAGGTAAGTTCTATTGGAGAGTAATTCAGACACAAGATCGGTGGAAAACTCTCTTGACATTTTGGCCAAGCAGGTGTTTTTCTTATCTATGTAACTTATTACCTATTGTTCTTAGCAAAATGTGTCCCAAATAGTTTAGATAGCTCTTTCTTCAATATTTCAAAAAATTTAAAAAAAAAAATAAAAAGTTTTTAATAATTTTTTTCCGAAATTAAAAAATTTTTTGATATTTTGATATATATTCCACTCGAATCCCACTAAGCGATCACATACATATGTCTGAAAGGAATAGACCTAAGCTTTCTTTTGAGCAAAAAATTAAAAACGGGTCCATTTTGAAAGAAAAGTTTTATGTTTTGAGTTACAAAACATTTATTTTGATAGATATCGAACATAGGTCTTCCAGGAAAATATCTAAGAATTATTGTATGAAAAACAAAAAAAAAAAGTAAAAAAAACTTTTTGATTTCAGGAAAAAAATTATTAAAAATTTTTTACTTTTTTTTAAATTTTTTTTTCCGAAAGATTGAAGATAAGGCTATCTAAATTATTTGGGACACATTTTGCTAAGAACAATAGGTAATATGTTACATGGATAAGAAAAAACATCTGCTTGGCCAAAATGTCAAATTTTGACCGCCTTCTAACTCAGAGAGTTCTCCACCGATCTTTTTGAAAAATTCTGTCTGAATTACTATCCAATAGAACTAACTTTGGTGCAAATCGATTTCAAAACTTAGTTCACTTGAAATCCCACATATACATATTCCGGGTTCCCATAAAATTGTAATACGATCAAGTTATGTATGTACGCTCGTCTGTACAGACAAACGAAAGGAGCTGGATGGTATTGAAAATGGAAAATATGGGTTCATGATTTCATACTTTGCGAACCGATATTTTCCAAATTTTTTTTTTGTCAAAAAATTCGTGTTAAAATATATTTTTCCCGATTTTGATCCATTGTGGACCTAAGGGTATGCAATTTATTATTAATATTTCCAGTTTCTCAAAAATGTTTTGAAAAATCGGAGGAGCCGCAGAATAAAAGGTACTGTTTCGCCCAATTAAAAAACTGCATGAACCTGGAAATGGTAACAAGTTTCTTACTTATCAATAGATACATCTAACTGCCATAAGTCACCACATTTTAATATCGGAAAAAGAACCTTTTGTTAAAAAATAAAGGAAAATAGTACGTTTTATTAAAAACAAAATTAAAAAGTATGTTTTTTACGATTTACGTTTTTAACGATAATATTTTAAATGAATATTTTTAGTCCCGATAAACAAATTACACATTGAAATTAAGGCCCTAATTTTGTAAATCACGTCACCAAAGTGATATTTATATGGAAAGGAAAAACAAAATTTCAAAAATTTTAAAATTTTTTTTTTGTTTTATGTACAAAATTTTCAAATTATGAAAGGCAATCAACGCTTGAATTTTGGTGCGTTCGTTCTGTTCAGAATTTGTATAGAAAACAAAAACAAATTTTTCAAATTTTTGAAATTTTGTTTTTGCTTTCCATATAAATATCACTTTGTGACGTGATTTACAAAATATTTTTTTTTTCGTTTTATACTAGTGTTGTACGTTTTGTTAAGCACAAATTTTTTAGATCCCATTTACTTGGTAAAAAATTTATTAAAGTTTTTCTGACTTGATTGTTTCTAGAAGATTTCAACCTAAATATTATAAAAATACAAAAAAAAACAATTTTTGAAAAGATGCGAAAAAGTACATTTTGTTCTGCGGATCCTCATATATGGACAAAGATATGTGGAAATACGTTGACCCACCTCAGTGAACATCCGCTGTTAATAACATGATATGAATGAAACTAATGGAATTAAAAATACGAAATTTGGTCCGAATATTTTATAATAATAAAAATATATGATATAAATGTTTTATATGTTTCTTAAAAAAATAAATTTGGTCAAGTTGTAGAAAAATCTTATGTGTTCGTGGTGAATATGTATGAATTGACACAGTTGAATAAAACACACTTGTGTGTTAAAACAGTCCTCATGCATACATATTTGTCGAAATGTTTGAAAAAATAATTGACAATTACATGAAATTTAGCAAACAATTTTTTTCTTAATTACCTGACCACCACTCTGTACATACGTCTTTAAAATATCTATCATTACATATCCATATTGACTGTATTAATGAATTCGTAATCCAGATATAGATAAAAAAAAATATGCCAAAAATCGAAGTTGTCCTGGGTTTTGCTTATATCTCAGCCATTTGTGGTCAGATTTTCTTGATTCGACATGATATTGACGTGTAAATCGTGAATTATTTGGGGGCCTACTTATAATTCCTCATTTATAGTTTATTGGAATCGAAATTTTTTTTAATGTTTAGAAATTTTGTTTGAAAATTTTTTTTGAAAACATTTGGGATTGAGATTTGTACGAAATTTTATAATTTTTTGGGTAATATTTAAACATTTATCAGTAAATAAAAAACAAAATTCATTTTAATTGGATTTTTTCAACATTTAATTTTTTTTTATAGTATTTTTTTTTAAAATATTTCTACTTGGTCCCAAAATACGAATTATTATTAGAGGGCCGAGAAAAATGTTAGATCTAAGGAGTATCGAATATATTTATCAGTGGAGCATATGATAAATTTTTCATTCGATACATTTTTAGTCGCCAGGATAAATAATAGCGAATCTTTAAATTTTACTTCAAATGTGATTACTTTTGAATCCTGTCTAATTCTTGCAGAAATTTAACTCCATTTCCATCACCCTTTTGTCCAATGAAATTCTGAGTATGATGCATGCCACTGAATAAGTAGTCAGTGTGTGTAGTACACTTTCATCGATGTGTTTGTACAGGAGAATGTATGTGGATGTGTGGCTGTATACGTATGTGAAGCAAACATGCCAACTGAAAATTGATTATAAAATGATTTATGAGTAAAACCGGGCACGATGCATTCGCATGTATTTTACATTCAATGTAAATATGTTTGTATATGTTTATGTGTCGACATACTATGTATGAGTTAAAATGCACGTCTGGATTGATCTACTCAACATTGTTGCCACAATTTTAGTTACTGCCTTTTACTGATTTTTTATTTATACTGTTTTTTTTTTGCTGTTTTTGTTTTGGTTTGTTGGTTGCTGCTCTAAAAGTAATAATGATTTCCACACTCTATTTTCGTTTCAATCTTTATTATAGAGTTATATTTTCAGTTATCATCAGAAAGCACATCGCATTATGTGCAACACAGAGAGGAGGATGTGATATTTTTTTTGTTAGTTGTGGCTTCAAAATAATATAATGGTTTTTAAATAAATGAATTAAATGAGAGCTTTATAGGGCTGTTATTTAAAATATTGATATTTGTGGACATGATATAGCAACGTGCTAACTAATTCAGTTTTTTGCATACTTCGATAGATAATTCCGTAATAGACCATTATTAAAATAAAATGTCAGAACATTAATTTGTGTATAATCTGTGTTAAAAAAAATCGCAACTGTATAACTTTAAGTTTTATTAAGTTGTTTCCTTCTCCTGTAAAATAACGAAAATGAAAGTTAGGGCCTTTCTATATTAAGGTAGCGATTAGGGTATTCATTCGTTCATGATCGTTCGATTAATCGAATAATTTCGAAATTTAGAAATAGTGAATAATTAATTTACTAAAGATTTAGTTACTCAATTTAAAACCCGAATTAATGAACGACATAAAAAAGTTCTTAATGCGTTTAGCTCAAATTTTTTAAAGTATAGCTCCAAAACGGAAACTAAAGAGTTTGCTAGTCAATTGTTTTGTAGATTGTGATGGACTTTGTTTTCGAATGAATTTAAACATTGTCAATACTTAAATTGTTAACTTTAACGATATTTTTTGTTTTTCTTTAACAATAGAATATTAAAAAACCGACATCAAAACGTTATTATTTACTTTTTTTTAAAAAATTTAAGTTATTCGAATAATTCGAACAAGTTAAAATGTCTTATTCGAATTATTCGTTTTATTCGAACAAGAGAAAAATCTAATAATTCGATTACCCTAGCGATATAAATAAAGGTGAAATATAACATTAATTTGTTGAGGGATAATTCCATTTTTACACCTTCACCTTGATAATTTATGATGGTTATTCAATTCCTGAAAACTTTTTCAGGCAGGGGACAATATGCACCCTTGAATAACGCCTTTGAATATTACAATCCGTCAGCTGTGCTGTTTGATGCCAGTACAAGCTTTTGATGCAGAGAATTTCCTTTTCTTCAAGAACTATGAATTTCTCATTTTGAACTTAATCGAATGCTTTTCTATAACCGATGAAGCATATACAAGGTGGCGAAAAAGTAAACTTCCGATGTTTTTTGGCTGTAATTAAAAAAAAAAATGAAAATCTTTGATTCTTCTTGTGGATTATTTTTATTTGGTCTTTTAATTTTTTTACATCAAGTCGAGAATATGATGTCATGTAAATGGCCGCCGCCACAGTTGATTGTCATTTGAGCCCTTTTTATGGCATTTTCCATCACTTTGGCCAAAACTTCCGGCGATAGGTCCTCACATTCTTGACGGATATTGTCTTTAAGAGCCGCGACTTCAAAAAGCCCCACAAAAAGAAGTCTGGAGCGGTCAAATCAGGCGATCTTGCTGGCCAGTGCAAATCGCCAAAACAGGAGATTATTCGCCCGGGAAATGCATCCTTCAGCATATCGGTTGTGGCACGTGCAGTGTGTGCCGTTGCACCGTCATGTTGGAACCACATGTTTTCCAATCCCAATTCATCAAGTTGCTGCAAAAAGAACTCGTTGATCATTGCTCTGTAGCGCTCACCATTCACAGTAATCGTTTGGCCTGCGATGTCTTCGAAGAAAAAAGGTCCGATGACTCCTCCATAACATTGTTTATTAACGTGTATTTCGCATGTGTTTACTACACAAATGTCAAAACAGAACTGACATTAGGGGCCAATCGCAGAATTTATAGCATTTTCTGATAGGAGGATTACTTTTGCGCCACCCTGTATAAAAATATTTTTGTGGGCTTTTGTATTATTATACCCTACACCTATGTGAGAAAGGTAATTTCAACAATATAATTTTCCGGCCCTATAAAGTGTATATATTCTGGATCCTTATAGATAGCGGAGTCAATTAAGCCATGTCTGTCAGCTGTCTGTCTGTCTGTCCGTCTGTCTGTTGAAATCAATTTTCTGAAGACCCAAGATATCTTCGGGATCCAAATCTTCAATAATTCTGTCAGACATGCTTTCGAGAAGTTTCCTATTTAAAATCAGCAAAATGGGTTCACAAATGTCTGAGATATGAGGAAAAAACCGGGACAACCCCTTTATGACCTATTTTTTGACCTACGTCTGGATATTAACCATTCTCTAGACTATTAAAAACTACAAACTACAGTTAACCGGTTTAACCGGTTTTTTCGTAGTCGGTTAACCGAAAACCAGGTTTTCTAAAAAATGCCAATTTTCGTTTAACCTACAAACCGGTTTTTTATAAACACTAGCTATATAAGATTCCGCACAGCCGAATATAGCTCTCTTACTTGTTGGATTATGATTTGTAATAAATAAAAGACCTTCGTGTGTTCCCATAGCTTCCTTAAAACCAAAAGAATTACAGTACTTCAGTCCAATTTTTTAAATAAAAAACGTTTATGAAAAAACCAGTAAAATAATGATTAGGATTTTCATGCATTTATAAATAAAACAAGTAAGAAAGTATGGTCGGTCAAGCCCGACCATATAATACCCTACACTAATGTGATGATGGTTTGATGTGAGATAAACAATTCATTTGTTCTTGTTCTTAATAACTGTTACTTTCTCTTTTATTTACATATTGTTAGTAATTTATAACAAATTATGGAAATAATATGATAGATATTAAGTAATGAAGTCTGAGTAACAGAAATTAAATTTTTTTTTAAATTGTTATTAATCTTTCGATAAATTTTATATATTTAAGCGTTGATTTGCATCAAATGCATTTTTGCGATTTATTTTTCATGTTCGCAAATAAAAGTCACAAGCTGACCTTTACTAAAAAAAATAAATTATAAATCACTCATCCAGATTATTTGTGTTTGTTTCTTTTCTGTTTCTCTCAACCCCAAACCTAAAAAGTTCTCCAATAAAGCACTCTCTCAGTGATATATCAAAAAAATTATTTTTAAATGGCTGCGAATTAGAATTTACCATTGAAAAGAAAGTGAACCCGTTATTTTCTGTCTCTGTTTAATAGATGTTTTTTTGATAAAGCATGGTGCTAGGCGCCCCCTAATAAGTATATACTAGGATCGCCTGATGATCGAAATTCGACCACTTTTAAGATTCTTCTTAATTCTTTTATGGAAAGAATTTTTAAATATTTTTTATATTGTGCACATCTAGAGAAAAAAACCTTTTAAACCATATATATTTCATCAATATTGATGGACAATAACATACTTAAAAGTGTACCACCAAAAACGTGTGGCCTATTTATATATAAGATTTGTCAATGGTATTTCTACTACAATTGCGATTTCTCAAAACACATTGTATTACAATTTAATGCTTCGCTGTGAATCTCAAAAAATACATATTTTCCATTATTTTTTTTAAATTAATATCAGGTTTAATAACAATAAAGTAATTGAAGAATTCTGCGAAAGACAATGCCACAGTGAGGTCTCTCTTTTACTGCTGTGTATGTGGACAATTTTATACAAAAATAAAATGAAAGAAAAAAACTAATATAGAGTTGGTATGAAGGTAGTCAGTCGTATGTACAAGTAATATGTGTGGTATTCTTAATTCTTGAAATATTTCATATTTCTATAATAAACAATCTACGCTATTGTAAACTGCAAGTAAAAAATAAACTCACACATCCATAAACATATATGTATACACATATACATATACACACTGTTGGCAAGGAAGACAAACAGCAAACAGACACATTTGTAAAAGCAGCTATTCAATAAACAAACTGTTCTTATTGCAACTTTTGCCAGAAACCCCGTTATAACTTGTCGACATATCACACAGACAGACAATACAATACAATCGTACTCGTGCAACATAGTGCAGCAACAACAGTATTGTATACAACATATTACAACAATATATACTTACTTACATACTTACTTACTACCACTACTACTATTATACTATAAAATATTTAAGACATATACATTGAAATATATTTATGGTTTTAAAATGAACACACATACAAACTATGACTTACACACATATAAATGCATACATTCGCAGGACATGTGAGTGTGCGAGGAGTTTATATTGTTGTATATTGTGAAACGTTAGTAAATTAATATTGCCATACATTCTGCAGAAAATACACAAGGATATGAAGGTACCAACCATACATCATTGTAACACCTGTATGTTTATATTTACTGTATTGCAGTTTCTTTTTGTATATTTGTAATAAAATATTGTGCATGTGTGTCCAACACAACACAACTTGGCCAGATTATTATGGACCTGATTTGAATATCAATCAATTAAGGAATTAGATGGGCCAGTCAACCTCTTTTCTTAATTTTGTATAATTGCTAAATATTAGCAATAACTATTTATGTCAAATTCTTTCTAGATGATCCCGTTTAGGAGCTATCGCTTTTTAATTGTTTTTAAATGAAGGACCGATTTTGTCCATTTCAATTCCAAATATTTCTGATCAACAAATATTATTTCCTCTAGGACTAGAGGAAATAATATTAGGCACACGGTAAAACGTACGTAAGTAGCTAAATAAGGGATACCTTGTATGGGGACAAATGTTGACCGATTTTCGCCATACTTTACAATATAATTTCAGAGCACTTAGAACTATTTTGTGCGGAATTTTATCAGGATTGCCGCATAATCAACATATTTATGACTGCTCAAACAGTATTACTTATATGGGACCGTAGTTTCCAAGCTATTATCTCTAATAATAGAGCCCATTAAAGAACTTTTCTTAGCTTTGAGAAATTTCTTACCTCACAAGATATTTCGAAATAGATATTTGCGATTCTGCAAGTTCTTCCTTAAATGTGTATTTACTAGGGTATTCGAATTATTCGATTTTTCTCTTGTTCGAATAAAACGAATAAGAGATTTTAACTTGTTCAAATAATTCGATCACACGTTTAAAAATAATCGAATTATTCGAATAATTTAAATTTTTTTAAAAAAAGTAAAGAATGAACCTACATCAAGTTTTTTAATATTTTTTTGTTAAAGAACAACAAAAAATAACGTTAAAGTTAACAATTCAAGTATTGATAATGTTAAAAACATTCGAAAAAAAAGTCCATCTTTAAATTTTCAACAGAAATATTCTGATTAGATTAACTCCCGAACAATCTACAAAACAATTGACTAGCAAACCCTTTAGTTTAAGTTTTGGAGCTATGCTTTAAAAACTTTGAGCTTGTTGGACATGATTCTGAATTCAAATACAATATAAACGTATTAAGAACTTTTTTATGTCGTTCATTAATTTGGGTTTTAAATTGAGTAACTAATTCTTTAGTAAATTAATTATTCACTATTTATAAATTATTTATAACAAATTGTATTATACATCAAGCTCTATCAACGTTGCCGAATCTTTGCTTAATAAAGTGGTATTGGGAATCTGTCAAAAGTTTGATATCATTGTCAGTGAACGTGGCTAATTTGAAGTCAGGCAGTGCATGATTGACGCATTTACAAATACAAATACGTTTATTATCATGTTAGACAAAGATGTTCAAAATCATGTATGAGACGAACTCCATGGTTTTCTTGCAACAAAATGTGTTTATCATTCGATTTATTAAATATTTTGCAACACTTACGTACGCGGTTAATAACATCACTTATAAACATATATTTTAAGATCGTGGCCTTCATGTATTTCAATATAATCATTATAAATGTGATCCTCAATATTACTTTCGACGACCGTTACAAAGTTACATTCTTCATCACATCCAACTCCACTTTAATCTAAGTTAAAATTTTGATTATTAATTTCGATTCTTCTAATATTTCGCCAGCTAAATAACAAATATTTTATTCCGTACCTTTTATTTTCATTGGTTCATGTCCTAAGTTAAAAATTTTGAAAGATTTGTGATTTAGAATTGTAACTTCTTGCAGAAAGAGCTATCGGAACTCTCATCTACAGTGATCGAAAGTCCCTTTGTCTTTAGTTATTCGTCGAATTTCAGAAACAATATAATTTTTGTGAGTCATTGTTACTTATTTAAATTTGAAATTATGAATAATTTAAAGCAATTTAATAAATTTAAAAATAATGAACATTTATTCGTTTTATTCGATTATTCTACATAAAATTGTTCGAATTATTCGTTATTTGAAAATGGCCATTTTTAAATTGTTCGAATAATTATTCGTAAGAAATTATTCGATTAATCGAACGATCATTAGTCGAATGAATACCCTAGTATTTACATGGGAGTGTCCATTATTTTACAGAATTGTATCTTAGATTATAGTGAGCACCTGCCGTGAGTGAGTGCACAGATCAATGTACAAACTCCTTGCTCGAGAGCTCGGGCTATCTAATCCCTGTCACCATAGCTAGCTAGTCAAGCAACAACATCCGGCCTGATAATCCAGTCCGATGTTTTTTTTTCAGACCATACATCGTTACGACTCACAGTTACGACTCACTCATAATCGACCTCGACCGAGAACCAAGCCCAATAACCAGTACATTACGAATACCACTACAATAATAAATTTCCTGAGCACACCGTCAATTGCTATCTGCTACTTCAGTGGCTTTGTTGATTCGGTTAACATAACCTAGTAAGATACAATTGGTGTCCCGAAATCTATTACTAGCACAGACAACAGTACTTTCAAACAACAGCCACCATATGTGGCCTCACCAATGATCCTACAGGACAAAAGTCCTGGGGCCAAAGGATCCCCATGGTACTAGATAAAACTCTAGTCAGCTGCGAATTTAATAAAATTAAATTCTTACCAGGAATGAGGTCCTTGAAGCCTTTTCAGTTAGTCACTCCAGTTTTGCAATGATCAAGCATTATCTTCTAAAAAAAGAAGGTGATGCTAAGGCGCATGAAAAAGATATGGTCCCATTATAATACAGTGTAGCTCGATTTTCACGACTAATTAAAAAGCAGATCTGTCACGAAAACTAATGGGTTCTGTTATCACGAAAATACAGTTTTCGCGATAACAGAAACCAAAATTTTATTGAAAAATTGTATGTAATTTTTAAAATTAGTATTGTTTTTATTGATGTAGTATTTACATTTAAAATATTTTTAAAGAAATTTAAGATTTTGAGTTGATGTTTTGGCGAATTAGTTTTGTTGTCGGCATATCATTTTCCAAAGACCATTTTATGCATATGTTTATCGATGTTATACAATCAATTCTGTTTTCTGCATGGCCACTACACGCAGAGAAAAAATATAGTTGGGCATGGTTACTGTAACCATTTCAATATTGTTACAAGTTTTTTAACTATATTATAGTCACAGTAACCATTTACATGATTGTGGTAACCATAATATGGTTAACTTACGATTCACATGATTGTCTCAACCATATATATGGTTACAGTAAACATATATATGTTTGTGACAACCATTTATATGATGAAGGATATTATGGTGCTCTCGGCTTAAGGCTTATCATAATCTGAGAACAACATATTATGATAAAATTATTCATCATAAATATGGTTGCCACAAACATATATATGTTTACTGTAACCATATATATGGTTGAGACAATCATGTGAATCGTAAGTTAACCATATTATGGTTACCACAATCATGTAAATGGTTACTGTGACTATAATATAGTTAAAAAACTTGTAACACTGTATAAATGGTTACAGTAACCATGGCCAATTATATTTTTTCTCTGCGTGTATCGTATAAATGCTCCGATTCCGTATCTGATAATTCTACTTGGTCTTCATTACTTTCGTCATGAAATTCTTCATAATTCCAAGATCTTCGTTTTCTTCCTGATTTATATTATGTAAAATATCGATTCAGTACCAAATTCGGCGTAGCTAGAATCTAAACTGCATTTTTGAGATTGAAGTTTTTTTAGTTTCAGTTTGATTTGTTCCCTTCTAGCCAAGCAAGTGGGTGAGCAGTTGTTTTTTATAATCTAATTTGACCAAGTTTATTACGCTTTGGTCTAAAGATTGAATAAGCGCAGTGCAATTGGGTGGTAGGTTCATGGTGACACGTTGCGTTAGCTAAAAGCAAAACTGCTTTTTGCGGCAGACCTTTTGAAGCCAAAAATTTTGGAACCTAAAAATTTGTTGCTTATGAACAAGTTACCTTTACTAATTGATGAAAATTAACTTACGTGGTAAATTAAGTCATCAAGGTGTTGTTACTGGAGTTGTATTTATTATAGGATTATTGAAAAGGCATATGGGTTTTTCGATTTTCCAACAACCAGCAGGGAAAAAAGTTATTCGCTCTTTATATATTTCTCCTCCGAGAGCCGTTTTCTCATTACATAGTGTGATTTGGAAGCATCCTATAATATAAACCGGATTCGTCGGCATTGTAGAAATAGTGAAGAGTCAACCCATGCGCATCAACGTAATCCTTAAACTCTTTCACAAATGGATCAATAAAATATGGTTTCGAAGACATTATAGAATTGGTGAATTTTTAAAAATCTAGTTGCATGTCGACGGTTAGATCTCATCAACTATCTTTCACCGGCATTGAAACCTGAATTGGTTTGATAAATTTTGGAATACAAATGACTGGCTTTTGATCGTAAAATTGCTGCTGATATTGAAAATTTTTTTCTTTCTGTTTTACAAATCATTTATAAATAATTTTGTACATTCTTGGGTACTCAGCCAGGCCAGGGCCACTTTCTGTTGTACGTACGAACTTTTTTAATGAATTTTATTGCCTTATAATGTGGTAAACCGCTTCTCAATATATTTTTAAAAAAGAAAATCTCAAGGTCTGCAACAACTTGGCCATCTCCTCTACATTTTATAAAGCATAAGTGTAGTTTAAATATATTTGATTTTATATTTTTTCCCTGTTATTTCTTTATACATATCTTTCCTTTTCAAACATTTCGATATTCAGCCCCATTCTAAAGAAATTCATAGCACTGGCCAACCAAAAAGGAATGTTCACTTCAATTTAACAAACACTACGGACAATAAAAATGAAAAAAAAAAACGCTCGCAAACTTATGACCATCTAAAGGTCAGTGGAGGACACTAAATAAGTTTAAATGGATAAGTTCAACTGGAACATGACTGCCACTAATAAGAAATTCAATACATACAAATAGTAGTTCAGAATAAAGTATTAAGATCTACAATAAGTATAACAACAGTTACTATAGTTACTATAGGTAGTAAATATGTTTAAGGTAGTAAAGATATAAATAAATACCAGTTACTTTAATATGTTTTTTTTTTTTTGGAATTATCTTTGTATTAAAGTGTTGATGGAATTGTCTGCAAAAGGGCTGTAGATTTGTATATACATTTATACGAATGCATTAAGAAAATACTTACTATTACTCTTCTTTTACTACAAAAATATTATTATATTTTTATTATAAATTGAAATTGGCATTTTTTATGACTGAAATTTAAAGCAAAACAACTAGTGTATGAGTAGTTTTATGTGTATTTTTCTTATTTATTTTAGGTATTTATTAAATAAATATAAAATGCTTTGTCTGATTTTATTTTTTTTTTACAATTTGCTTATAAATATTTATGATTTATTTGTGTTTGTCATTATTGTCAGATATTTAAGAAAAATGGAGATGTACACATAAATATTAATAAAAAAAAACATATTTAAGAAGGTATTATTGAGAGAACAAAATGTTTGTATTTCAAAGAGAAAAGAATGGAAGAAAATAAAATAAATAGCTGTGCTTAAATTCCTTTGAATATAAAGAAAACTCGTACATATTTTGAGAATCATAGCGTCCAAGGCACTAGCTATTAACCTCGACTGGTTTTCTGACATATATACTGGACAGATCGGAATGGATCACAAACTCATTGGAATAGATAAAATATGCATATTACATTACAAGTTTTAAAAATCAAAAATGTATACAATTTTGATATATAAAAAAATCATTAAAGATTTTTTGCAAAAATAAGGAAAAAATATTTTTAGCTATGTTTTTTGTAAATAAAAAAAATTAGTTATAACACTTTTTTAATGAAATTTCATATTGAAAATTTCACAATTCCAAAAAAAAAACTTTTTAAAAATCCTAAAAATTCGATTTTTGAGATGGGATTCTTTTGATTTTAGATTTTTGACTTTTAAGGGTTTTTTGTTAAGCACTTTTGTTTGTTTTATTTAAATTTAAATAAAACAAAGAGTATGTGAGATAACATCGAAATTGTTTATTCCTTTAAACTGCCTATCGCTACCATTATCTTGCAAATATTCGCCGAGACTTTGCTGGGTGGTGCGCATCCGAAAAGTTAAAGTTTCCATGACTCTGGCGCATAAACCAGTCTGAAATTGACCGATGGCATGGATTATGTTAGCTTTGAGAACTGTTGTGGTTTATGGTTTATTCGCATAGATCTGCGACTTAAGAAACCGCACAGAAAAGTCCTACGAGGTCAAATCGCACGATCTCGATGGCAATTTTCACATCACCTCCTCATGAGATGACCATGCCTTAAAATCGCGGAATATATAATGAGGCATGAGCTATGTAGCTCGTAGCACCTTTCTATTGAAACCACATGTCGTTGGTATCCAAAGAAGTTGGTAATCATCGATCTATATCGCTCGCCGGTGATGGCCTGGCCAACGTTGTTCTCAAATAAATGTGAACCAATGACGCCGCCACACAGTGGGAAACCCCTAATTTAGTGGAATTAAATTCGTATCTTCTAAACGCTTGGCCAAATTAATTTCATTTATATGGAAATATTGCAGGCAAGGGGGTAAGCTAATAAAGTAATGCAAAATGGGTACTGCTACTTCAGTAGAATGAGCGGGAGAGGCTGCTAAACTACACTACCTCGGAAGAAATTCTATACTATTTTCAATTGTATGAAATTATTTTAATATGTTTTTCAAAAAATTTAAATTTTATAAGTAATTTTATTTATAGCTAGTAACTATTTAAATCTATAGATTTTGGACATTTAGGTCGAAATACTCATATAAAATTAAACCTTTTTTAGTTTTATTAATAAGCTTTTTAAAAACGAATAACAATTATTAGTTATGAAATGATTTTATTTAATTATTATAAATAATTTAGTTATAATTAAACAATGAAATAAAGAGTAATTAAGCTAACTAACACTTGTTACAATTTTGTGCATTTTTATTATGAGATTTTTAAAATTTATTTATATTAGTCGTCTTCAGAGTCTGATGAATCACTAGGAAGTAATGGATCCAACAAAAGTTGCTTAACATCTTTCGATAACGGTTCCACTTTTTTATAGCTTGCAGATGAAGTTCTGGACAATGTGGATATAACACAGCGTTAAAACAAATATATTAATATTGACATAAAACGCTTTGCAAATGTTATATTTTTAATCTAAATAAAGCACTACCATATTTAAAAGGACTCTTAATTTTATGTCAAATTTCATTTTTATATAATATAATTACCAATAACACTTCTTATATACAATCTTAAAAAAAATAAGGAAAACATTTAGTACGAGATTTTACATCGTCCCAACGATAATAATTTTTTAAAAAATTATATAAATTCATCTCGCACTTTTTCGCAGCTAAATTTTTCACCATATGTAGTCCATGATATAGCCTTGATACTGGTAAAAAATTAGGACTGCATCTCACAGCATTAGTAACTTGCAACCTTCCGAAAATTAAAAAAGTAAAAAAATTCTATAAGAATATGGCCATTGGTTATCACAAATAGCGGAAAATAAATTTGTATTTTTCTGATTTACCTGATATTTGTAATATATTCCTGATATTCCATCTACATAAAACTAAGGAAAAATACAACTTAAAGAAAACCTTGTACTATCCTGCTTAATAACAACTTTAAAAACAATTCTTCATAAAAAAAATTTCTGAAAATTTTTTTACATTTAAATAGTTGTCAATACCAAACTGAAGTTATTAATAAATGTTAAGTATTTTTAAGTACAGCAATAACTATAGATTGAAACTACATAACAATAAATCAAATATGCGAAATTTTTTTTTTATTTTGCGCCACTAAATTGTTGATTTCTCCCACAGTTCGCCAGTCCAAAATCCACTCCAAACAGAGACTTTTTCGGGATGCATTAGACGCTATTGGATCTCATGGAAATTGGTATAGTCCATAATTCGACTATGTTTTTAGAAAGGAGATAAAGAGCAGCCTTTGCATCCCTAGATAAGTGTACTTTACATCGACAATGGTCTTCTAATCCCAGAGCAGACGTTAATCGTTTACTCTCATCTACGAGAATAGCTGCAACATCGTCAGATCTCTTTATAATTATGAAGCTTTAAGTCATTGCTAATTATTTATGGGTAACAGAACGCAATTACTTAGCAATAAGAAAAATCTGACCATTTAAGAATGCGCAGAGAATGCGAATTTCGTTTAATCTGTAAAAACTCCATTATTTAGGCTATGACTTCCGTAGAAGTTACAATAACGAAGAAGAAAATTTAATATCTTCTCTGTCATTGTCTAGTGTACAGGTACCAAAACCTCTCTGGTAATAAGGGTGATTTGGTAATGGTCAGCGATCCCTCAATTTGCACGTATGATGCGACTCAGCTTACGGATTCACAATGCAACTTAACGCTGTACGCAAGTGTCCTTTGCTGAAATCTGTCTGGTTTAAAATTCTATTTTTATGACCATTTATAACATTGTTACTTATATTTTGAACATATTCATATTTTGAATATTCGTATATCTTCACATTTACAACAAAACCTTTCTCCTAACAATTTCCCAGTTGCATTTCTCAACAAGAGCATTTTTGCAAGTTTTTTTTATAATAATATTTTTTCTATACTTAATAGGTCCCACTGTGCAATCCTGTTTTATGTCATTACAAATTAAAATGGTTGGGAATATGTTTATGTTTACAAATATATAATAAAACTTCTCTTTAAATATTGGTAGCGTTTATAGTCTTCGAATATTGAAATAATAAACTACAGTGCGTATGATTGATGTTAATTATGTTGAATTTTAGAAAAATATAAATAATTGAGAAAGTAGTACATCGAGTTTAAAAAATGTTATTGCTTAAAAAAGCTGACAAATTGCTTAATAGGAATGTTAAAACAAATATTAGCTATGTTCGAATACTTTTCTAGTAATTATGAGAAAAACAAAATTCACAAAAGTACAAAAAGTAAACGAACATAATGCAAGGCAACATTAAATGCAAATATTAACATTGAAAGATCTGGAAATAGAACACATAACTTAGTCAGTTAAGAAATTGCTGGAAGATGGCACTGTGTATAAATACTAGGGTATTCATTCGACTAATGATCGTTCGATTAATCGAATAATTTCTTACGAATAATTATTCGAACATTTTAAGTATGGACATTTTCGAATAACTCGAACAATTTTATGTAGAATAATCGAATAAAACGAATAAATGTTCATATATATTTAAATTTATTAAATTGCTTAAAATTTTCCATAATTTCAAATTTAAATAAGTAATAATGACTCACAAAAATGTTATTCTTTCTGAAATTTGACAAATAACTAAAGACAAAGGGACTTTCGAGCACTGTAGATGAGTGTTCCGATAGCTCCTTCTATAAATATATAAATACTAGTTGACAGCAACGGCTTCGCTCGGTATCATTTACTAATGTTAGTTCTTCAGGTTTCTCCAACCCACCTACACCTACCTGCCTGTTCTTATTTATTTGCAAATAAAATATCTAAATTTGTACTGCATACTTTAGGGAGCTTTTTTATTACAGTTGACTGGACTCAAAAAAAAAAATTTCGAGTTTTTGAATTTTTTTCTTTACAAACCATCTCCTAAAGTTTCGAATCGAATAAAAAAATCAGCCAAATCGCTTCAGCCGTTCTCGCGTGATGCCATTACATACATGGACCATTTCATTTTTAGATATATAGATTATTGCATGAAGTTACAATTTTAAAAATAAAAGCTGGCGAAATATTAGAAGAATCGCAATTAATAATCAAAATTTTAACTTAGATTAAAGTGGAGTTGAAGGTGATGGAGAATGTGATTTTGAAACGGTCGTCGAAAGTGATATTGAGGGTGACATTTATAATGATTACATTGAAATAAATGAAGGCCATGATCTTAAAATATATGTATATAAGTGATGTTATTAACTGCGTACGTAAGTGTTGCAAAATATTTAATAAATCGAATGATGAATACAAATATTGCAAGCTAACGTTTTGTTGCAAGAAAAGCATGGAGTTCGTCTTATACATGATTTTGAACATCATTGAACATCTTTGTCTAACATTTTTTGCGTATTTGAAAATGCATCAATCATGCACTGCCTGACTTCAAATTAGCCACGTTCACTGACAATGATATCAAACTTTGGACAGATTCTCTTTATTGTGTAATTCTCCAAGACCACTTTATTAAGCAACGATTTTTTGTTTTTTTTTAACAATAAAAAATTTTTTGACTTTTTTTAACGACATCAAAACTTAATTTTTTTTTTACTTTTTTAAAAAAAAAATAAATTATTCGAATAATTCGATTAATTTTAAACGTGTGATCGAATTATTCAAACAAGTTAAAATCTCTTATTCGTTTTATTCGAACAAGAGAAAAATCGAATAAGTCGAATACCCTAATAAATAGTGACAGCGGGTTGCAGTCAGTTGAGTTTATCACAGGCGTTGTTACAATAAACATCAACTGCATTAACAGTGTATTCTTCTACATTATAAAGTGTGTAAAGTGTATGAATTATAAACGTGTACTGTTGTTGTGTTAATTTAAATAAATAAAGAGTTGTAAAAATTTTAAACTATTAAATTGCTTTTATTTGCAATTAAAAGAATACGGTTTATTTGAAGGAACTACACCACCGTTTTTAAAAGATAAAAACGTAATATTTACGAAAATTTGAAAAAATCAGTAAAACTATTAAAAAACATTGTGTAAACGAACACACTTATAAATTCAAATGTACGGATCCATAAATTTCTGAATATGCGTTTTATAATTCTATATTGGAAGTTATGACATTTTGATAAGTTTTTTATGTTAGAGTGTGTGACATTCAAGTAAATGTTCTATAGATATGTCTATATTAAGCATTGTGCTACTCTAATTTGCTTTGGCTCACCGGCTTCATATCATAATTTTTTTTACTATTTTGCCTTAAATAATGTCCTTTCTTATCTAAAAATTTTCTATTTAAATTTTACGTATAAATTCATATATATTTTCTTTATTTATGTTTAAATTTATCTAATTTTTTTTTATTAAAATTTTTCAATTTATCTGTTTTTGCAAATTACAACTACAGTTATAAATAAATTATGATTTTATTACAAAGTCTTTTTATTATTATTTTTTAAAAATTTTCTTTTTTTTTTGCATAAAACTGCATTAAAAATTTATTGCATACAGACAGATGTCAACAGTATTTTTAGCCTTTAATCCGTTTCAATTTCATTATACACTCATCAAATCATTCATGATGATTTAATTACTTAATACTGCTACTACAATGTAAAAAAAAAAAACAAAATACAACTGAGTGATATGATTTTATATCAAAAATAAAATTTCATATTTAAAAATCTTTCATAAAGTGAAAAATTAAAAAAAAAACAAAAATACATTATATACATAGGAAATATTATGCAATGAATATTTGCTAGTAATATTTTTTTATTACTTTTTTATAAATTATTATTTTTTTTTTAGTTTTCTTAGATTTATAGTTTATATTTCTGTTTAAAAATCATATATTTGTCTAATAGTAAAAAATTTTAATTTATTTATCACCTTTGAAATTACAAATCGTCATGATATAGTCGCTATTGGTAACTTTTCATTTTTTTAGTTAAAAGCCAACAAGTAAAAATAAAAAAAATCACTCATATTGTGGATAATACAGTACATGTAATTCTCAAAAAATGCTGATTTATACTAAATAATAAAGAAAATTAAACAAATTAGTGGAGTCTCTAAGTAAAAAAGGTTTCTTTCAATAGGAACTTCCGAACTTTGCCAGTTGATAGCGGCCATACTGTTGAGGCTACATCTGTTGAATTGGCAGTAATTTAATTAGTTTGTTCTATTCGGGAACTGTTCCGCGTGCTTCATTCATTCAACGAAGAGGACCACTAGTAGATGATTGGATAAGGCAACTTACAAAATTGTCGAATTTATTACGATACTAATCCTCACTATGGTGGTGTAGGATATAATTAACGTAAATTTTAAAAAACTAATGTTAATTTTTTAAATGAAAAATTATTTGCCACCAAGTTCATATAAGGGTTAATTTCAAAATCATAGAGAAATTCACATAGAGCTGAAACTAGAAAAAAACTCAGACAAAATAATTTCTCAAAAAAAAAAAAAAATCACACATACGTTGTTTTTTTTACTAATACATTCTCACCACTTAGGTTTATGATAGCTGAGTTAGGTCTTTGACAGTAGAGTTTCCCTTCTATGTGTATTTATTAGGGTATTCATTCGTCTAATGATCGTTCGATTAATCGAATAATTTCTTACGAATAATTATTAGAACAATTTAAAAATGCCCATTTTCGAATAACGAATAATTCGAACAATTTTATGTACAATAATTGAATAAAACGAATAAATGTTCATATGTATTTAAATTTATTAAATTGCTTAAAATTTCATATTTAAATAAGTAATAATGACTCACAAGACTTGTATTTTTTCTGAAATTCGACAAATAACTAAAGACAAAGGGACTTTCGATCACTGTAGATGAGTGTTCCGATAGTTCCTTCTATAAATATATAAATATTACTGCAAGAAGTTACAATTTTAAAAACAAATCTTTAAAAATTTTTAACTTAGGACTTGAACCAATGAAAATAAAAGGTACGGAATAAAATATGTGTTATTTAGCTGGCGAAATATTAGAAGAATCGCAATTAATAATCAAAAATTTAACTTAGTGGAGTTGAATGTGATGGAGAATGTAATTTTGAAACGGTCGTCGAAGGTGATATTGAGGATGACATTTATAATGATTACATTGAAATAGATGAAGGCCATGATCTTAAAATATATGTATGTATATAAATGATGTTATTAACCGCGTACGTAAGTGTTGCGAAATATTTAATAAATCGAATGATAAACACAAATATTGCAAACTAACGTTTTGTTGCATGATTTTGAACATCTTTGTCTAACATGATAATAAACTTTTTGCATATTTGCCTGACTTCAAATTAGCCACGTTCACTGACAATGATATCAAACTTTGGACAGATTCCCTTTATTGTGTAATTCCCCAAGACCACTTTATTAAGCAAAGATTCGGCAACGTTAATAGAGCTTGATGTATAATACTGTTACGAAATTGTACTTGAATTCAAATATAACGATTTTAACGGCTGATTTAAAAGTAGCCTAATGCTTTCAAATAACAGTGCTGTAATAGCAAACTTTAACATATTTGTGGGCATTACCCCCTGCCTATACCTGATAAATTTTTATCATGATAAATGTCAAAATCGTTGTCATGATAAAAAATTATCCTGTATAGTCTCCATTTATTAGTATTATTGCTTTGTTATGACAAAATTGTTAGTGCTTTTGCACAGACAACTTTGTCTTGACAACAAATGTCATTAATTGTTATAATAAATATTTGTCAAGTATAGACAGGGGGTTACTAACATTGAATAAAAGCTTTCAGTTGACCATTGATCGTAAGTTGGCAACGCTGTTTATAAATAGTGGCAGAGGTTGCAGTCGTTAGTGAGTTTATCAGAGACGCTTTTCGAATAAACATCAACTGAGTGCTGTGTTTTTTCAAGTGAATTCGTGTAGAATCATAGATTATAAAGTGTGTGTCCGTATTTCTGCGAATTTATAAACGTGTATAAAAAACATTGAGTGACTATTTAATTCTGTTGTTGTACATTTTAAATAAATAAAGAGTTGTTACAATATTCAAACTACTAAACGGCTTTTATTTGCAATAAAAAGTATCCGGTTTATTTAAAGGAAATAAACAAACGTTTTGAAAAGGTTAAAACGTACCAATACAATTTGTTATAAATAATTTAGAAATATTGAATAATTAGTTTACTAAAGAATTAGTTACTCAATTGAAAACCCGAATTAATGAACGACATAAAAATGTTCTTAATACGTTTATATTGTATTTGAAATCAATAAGCTAAAATTTTTTAAAGCATAGCTCCAAAACGGAAACTTAAGGGTTTGATAGTCAATTGTTTTGTAGATTGTTCGGGAGTTAATCTGATCAGAATATATCTGATGGAAATTTAATGATGGACTTTGTTTTAGAATGTTTTTTAACATTATCAATACTTGAATTGTTAACTTTAACGTTATTTTTTGGTTTTCTTTAACAATAAAATATTAAAAAACCGACATCAAAACAGCATTCTATACTTTTTTAAAAACATTTTAATTATTCGAATAATTGGATTAATTTTAAACGTATGATCGAATTATTCGAACAAGTTAAAATCTCTTATTCGAATTATTCGTTTTATACGAACAAGAGAAAAATAATTCGAATACCCTAGTATTTATCTATATTAAAAATGTTGTATAACTAAAGGTTCCTTAAATTCGTTGTAAATTTTAAATACAAAAACTCAATAAAATTTTGAAATATAGCTAAACTTGCAGGTATATTTTTTTTTTATTATTAACTGTACTAGTTTCCTAAAGTAGAATTTCTACATTTCCTGATTTTTCCGTTTTTCTTCCTCTTATGGCATCCCTTGGTGATGGGTTGTCTTTGTCTGTTTACTCTCAAAGTCCATAAAATATTAAATAAATATAAAAGTAAACTTGAATGTGAATGTGCTATTTCACATTTTCTAGTTATCTAGAAAATCTTATCAAAGAAATAAAAAAATGGTGAAAAAGAAAAACAACAGATAATAAATGAAAAGGTAAACACAACATGATATTAGATGTATGTATGGAAGATAGCAGGGTTTCTTTTGTATAAGCAAAAGTATTTGTATGTTTTTTACACATTATTTTAAAAGAATTTTTTACTACATATAAAAAAATTATACAAGTTTTATAAATTCTATTTAAATTTTCTAAATTTGTTAAGCAAGTGTGTTGTTTAGATTAATACGTGTCTCAGTTATACCAATTCGAATAATGTAGTAACTAAATATTTAACGATTTTTAACTGCTCTATATAAATCAATAGTATGTAATGATTTTTGTTACGTTCTAATTAGGGTTTTTAATTTCCCGACCATTTTTGATTCCCGGGAATCGGTAAAATTTGTCTCTACATTCCCGGGTACCCGGATATTCCCGAAATATATAATAATACTGTAAACTATGAATATTATAGCAAAATTTCATATAAAAACTTAGTGTTATAATCATTATATATAGAGCTTCGTATTAATTAAATCAATTTGAAGTTAATTCACTAAAATCTTAATCGGTAATTAAAAAATGTCAGCCTTTCATTTCATAAATCCATTCCCAATATCTAATTCTTTAGCTACCTTCAAAAGCTTCATTTAAATTGAATTAATTTTGAAGTTAATTAATAACAGAATTTATTCAAACTTTGAATTTTTGTTGATTCAAATCTACTAATTTAAGCTGCACGTTCAATATATATTGACCGCGATCCAAGTATCGCGATATTTATTGAACGTGTAGTATGCAGTATTGATGGATCGCGATCCAAATCTCAGAATAACCTACTTTAGCGTGATCCATTACAATGGATCGCGTTCCAAATATCACAATATATATTGAACGTGTAGCAATGCCCTTAAAGTGAGCATAACTTTTAAATGAAACAATGTATGTTAACATTTTATACATGAAATTAAAGATAATTTATTAAGCTTTAAACAAAATATAACTGTAGCTTTAAGAGTCTTCATTGCGAATAAATTGTCCGGCTTTTCTTTTTATGCTTCCCATTAATAGCTGGACAATTTTTCTTCCCACTTTTACCATTATTCCATCATATTTGTTCCACTTTGTTCCCATAAAAATCTGGTTATTTACTGTACCTTCACTATTTTTCAATTTACACACTGCAAAACACATTCATTATAAAGCTGTCATTGTTACCAAAATGGCCAAAATAAATTCTATACTTGAAAATACCAAATGATGTGCCACCATCAAAAGTAGGGGCCTTTGTTCTACTAGTGTTTTCTGGAATAATTCGCACCGGTCAATCTTGGCATTGAAGATTGTTCACCTTTATTTCTAGATCGTGCAGTTTTCCATATGCTTTTTTAAATGTTCATTCGAAAAAACTCCAAATAAATAATAATAATAATCGGTCTATTATTGCCGAGATATAAACGAAAAATAGTAAAACAAACTTTTCACTTTAAAACAAAAATAGAGTTCTAACTTGTTTTCTTTGTAGTTTCGTCAGTTTTTAATTCCCGGGAATCCCAACTAAAAATCCCGGGAATCGGGCATTTAAAAATTGGCAAAATTCCCGCGAAATTTGTCCCGGTAATTCCCGGGATAAAAGTCCTAGTTCTAATAAATAAACAGCTGGAATTACTTTTCGTTTAAAGATGTTTTTGAAATTCGAAATTTCGATAATATTCTAAATACAAGAATCTTTTTAAATCATATGACATTTTGATACCGAAAAATTTGTGATACTATAATACTGACTGATAGTATCACACATTTTTCAGTATCAAAATAACATATGATTTAAAAAGATACTTGCTTTATGAACAACATTAGGAAATAGTTTTTAAATTTATTTCCAAAATGAGGCTGTGTTGCCCAAACTGTGCGTTTGTTGAAAAAAAGTTCTGAAAGTGAGTGCTTTACGCAAGTTTGTGCTAGAAGTTCGTGAGACTGGCTTGCTAGTGGACAACAATCAATGTCAGTGCCGCACAGTGGTGCATGTAGAACAAAATAAAAAATTTCATGTGCCCCTAAAAAATATTGAATACCTACCATAAAACTGCAAAAATTTAAATCTGATATTATTCGCGTTAGATAATCAAAAAGTAAAAAATCGGCGAGTTTGTTATAAATAAATAGAGCAATTTCAATGTTTGTGCTTAACCAGGCAAAAAAAAATCATAATATCACGTTTTGTTCGGTTTACCGCTTTCTACCTTAGTTTAAATCTAATATACACATTTTTTACAAAAATTTGTTACTGCTTATTTTTCCACATATATGATTTATGGAACGGTCAAGCCTCTCATTTTCAGGTTTTTTAAGCCATATATCAAAAATTTCGTAAAAAAAAACAAATAATGAGTGATAAGACCACAAAAATGTTTGCACCAAAAATAAAGCATGGACATTTTTCTTTTAAATTGTGTCCTCAAAAGTAATGAAAATCGTGCGTCTTGACAAAGTTATGAATAAAACTCAAAAAAAGACCGACAAACCCGATTTTTGGCAAAAACTCGACTTTAGCGACCTCTAAACCACTTCCGAAAAATCTGAAAAAATTCTCAAAAATACTCTACCCTATAAGCTTTCAAATTATGGTTGAGCACCCATGAAAATAAGAAAAACCCCTTTTTTTGGGACACACTACTGTGCAGTGCACCGTCCAACTACAATTTGTTTTGATCGATACAAAACGCGCTCTCAGGGATACGCTTCGCTTTGAACAAAGTAGCCGACATTGGCTGAATTCATTCTTGGCCTCCAAAGTAGAACAACTATTTTGACTCGGAATCCATATGTGGCCAAAAATATGGGAAATCATATCTAAGAATGGCCAATACTTTGAATAAATTTATATTGTACAAATGTTTAAAAATTAAAGCTAAAAATTTAAAAAATCCCCCATTGTTAAGTCACACACCCAATTCCTTATTGAATTTCCTACTTTTCCACGTTTCCATTAAAAAAATCTTTATTTAAAGTGGTTCCTATCATTTTCTGTATAATGCTACCCACTGTATGTTTGTTTTCTTTGCTGTGGCATATTTGGCGCATACTTTAGTTGAGGCTTGTCTTTATTATTATATTTTGTTTTTGTTTCAGCTATTGTATTCGTGGCTTGCACTGTGCGTATTTTAAGTTCAACAAGAATAAACACACAGTTTTACCGGATGCTGTAGTTTGTAAGTAAAATGTTTGCTGTTTCTTTTCTTTGTAGTTAATCTTGTTGCTTTCAAATATTTTGTTTTTTCATGTTCATCTTCATCTTCTTCATAGTCTTTTGTTACATTTTTACCCTCTATTGTTAAGCGGTTGTCTTTGTTGTTGCTGATGTTTTTTTATTTTTTTGTTGTTGTCTGTTCATGTCATATTTCATTCTTTTGTTGGTGTTAAACATAATCAGTTGAATTTAAGAAAATGCAGCAACTGTGTGGCCAATTATAGCGGTGTGGCTAAATGGCTGGCATGTTTTAACAATTACAGCAAATACGTTTCCGGCATTTAATTTTATATATTTTTTTTTTATTTTGGTGGGGGGAGCAACAAAATTACCAACAAAAATCAAAATAAATTGTTGTAAACAAAATCAAAAGTCCCATTTTGAAATTGTTTTAAAATTAAATTATTACGATTTTTATTTATGCCATCATTTTGATGTTGATACACTTGTGTAAATAATAATCTTGTTTTTAAAAAAATATAAAGAGAAAAAAAAATTGAAGGGAAAACACATCAAACAAACAGATTTTTATACAATTTTCTCATTTATGTAAATAAGTAAATTGTACAGGTTGTTCATACCTATCTACCTACCTACATGCATTTACAATATTATTATGTATGTCTGGGGAAATTATGCCCATAAGCATTTCATTTTTGTCGTAGTTTTTTTTTTCTCTCTCCCAATTTTTGCCCGTTTTTCTGCAAAAATAATAAACTGGGCGCATAAATTTAAATGGCTGAAAAGCACTTGTTTCAACAAATTTGCATATAATTTCGGAAAAAAACACACAAATAAAAAAGCGGAATACTTAAAAACTTATTAAATGTATAAATATTAAAAAAAAAAACTCCACATGTAAGTTGTTAATGCGTTTAAATGTATTGTGGTAGAGGTAAAACAAGTACAAAAGATCATTGTATTGAATCCCTGAACGTATGAATAATATTAAATTTATACATATTACTCATACTAGCAGGTGTTTATAGTGTATTACCTTTTTCTAGATGTAATGAGATTAATTATTATATCTGTTTTCAAAAAGATGGGGAGTATATTGAATTTGTCATTCCGTTTGTAACATATCGAAATATTGGTCATGCCCGACAATACTTTGTTACTTGTTAAACTATTCACCATAAACTGTTTTATACTGCAAATAGAAAAACAGTAATTTTGTAGAAGTATTTCACCGTACGACACTCAATATTAGACACAAACCGGATGATATACGTCTGAAAAAATAAATTAAATAGAGAAAAACTGCGTTTTCAGTCTTTCATTTCGTGATCCTGTTTCCTTTTAAAAAGGACTGGAAATTTTCAGAGGAGTACATTTTTAAAAAAATGTTTTCAAATACTTCTGATCATCCTACTATGTCAAATTTGGTGTCAAATGAACAAGAAGAGTTGTGGAATATTTCGTATTATTTTTATTTTATCGTGTAAGGATCAAAAGACGTCAAAAATGTCCTGTAAAATTTTTATCCTTGAATATCCTTTTAGATTTCCAATAATTTTTTTTTTAAAAAATTGTGTGTTAAAGATCTAAATATTGAATACCACATGCCATAATTTCATCCTTCTATCTTAACTACTTAAGTGTTAAAAAATATTTTAAATTTGAAGTATTTGATTTTTTATATTTTATTTTAATATTTCATTCGAAAAAAATATAACAAAATCGGTTGTGAAAAGCAACGAAGAAGACTATTTAATAAACAAGTAAAATGGTATATTCGGGCAAGCCCGACCTTATGATACCCTACACCGGGTATATGATTATAAAGAGTTTTCTTTTGATATGAAACTTATTTGTGTTGAATCTTATTTGAATACACACATTTTCTGTAGTGGGCCTTATATGGGAGCTATGACTAATTATGGACCAATCATCACAAAATTTGGGTGGATGAATTGCGAATATATGAAACATATTTGTGTTGAATTTTGTTGGGACATATTTCGGAGATTTATGTATATTAATGACATTTTCGAGAATGTTGCTTATATGGGAGCTATGGAATATTGTTGACCGATCATCGTGAAATTTGGTCGTGCGAGTTCGGCTTACATAGAACTTAAATGTACTGAAATTGGTTTGAATATGTTTATAATTAAGATATTTATGAGAGCTTAACTATTTTCAAATGGGCCAATTGTATGGGAGCTAAGATAAATAATGGGCCAAATTCAACCAAATTCAATAGCCTTTGTCCTTGGGGAAATATAAAGGTTTGTGCCAAATTTTGTCGAATTATCTTTAAACCTGCGACCTGTAGTTTGTTTACAAGGTTTACATGGGTGGACGGACAGACGGACGGAGATCGCTTAGTCGACTCAGAAAGTGATCCTGAGCAGATTGATATTCTTTTAGGTGGGTGTTGGGACAATATTTTTGTATGTTGCAAACAACAGTCCTAACCCATTATACCTCCCCCACTATGGTGGTGTAGTTTATAAACATGCACTTTTCTTAATAAAACTTTTTTGTATACAAATAAATTTTTTTTTTATTTTAATTTGACCTTTATATATATAAAGGATGAAATTTTGACATTTAGTATAGAATATTTGGGTCTTTAACGCACTATTTTTTTAAAAGGAATTTATTGGCAATCTTAAAGGATATTAAAGGATAAACATTTTAAAGGACATTTTTGATATCTTTTGATCCTTACGGGATAAAATAAAGATAATACAAAATATTTTACAACTCTTCTTGTTCTTTTGACATAAAATTTGTCATTGTTGGAATAGCAGGAGTATTTTTTAAAATTTTTTGAAAAATGTACTTCTTTGAAACTTTTAAGTCCTTAAAAAAGGACACAGGATCACGAAATGAGTTTTTCATTCAAACACAGTTTTTCTCCATTAAATTTATAGTTTCAGACGTATATCATCCGGTTCGTGTCTAACGAATTGTTTCTCTCTTTGTCGGATGGTGTTTTCAATAATCCTCCTAAATTAAACCATTTTCCAAAAATGTAGTTTAAAAAAAGTCGTTTTTAGTGATTTCAACAATTGTTTAACCATAAACGTATAATTTATACGTTTTATATTTTTTTTAAATAAATTTTAAAATGCAAACAAATCAACTCATGCAGTATCGAAAACAGAAATAAAACTCCTATAAATACAATCAATAATAAAAATATTCTCTCATTAGCATTTCATCTTCATACATATTCGAAAGAGAGAGTAGAGTCTGTTGTTACTGGAAACATTTTATGATTTTGAATTTCAGTTGTCATTTCATTGCAGTTTTGGGAATCATGCATATTAATGAGAATATTAAATTTAATATATTAAAAATTTCACAACTGCAAATAAAATAATTAAAATACATACAAATAGCAATAAATGCAAATATTTATATGTTTAAATGAAAACTGTAAACATTTTCGTTTCGAAACCAAATATGTACTATTTGTTGTCTTAATTAAAATTTTGTTACCACAACAGAATTATAAGTGGTTGCTGAGCTTCTTGCCTTTAGCAATTATAATTTAATACAGATTTCTCTACGTTTATAAGGTTGCAGTTCGTGCAACCTGTGGTGTGCTCTCACCACTGCCATAAAATCTGTACATAAACACATTACTGACGGTTATGAATAAAATCTAAACCAAAACAATTGCGAAATGTTTCTTGTGCTAATATTGCATAGTTAGTTGAATAGGTGTCACAACATACAACGAATCTGCTAAAGTAGCAACATCAAAATATTCCATATCAAAATATGAACATTTGACCTAAATATGTCAATAAAAAACTAGTTTTTAAAAGGTTTTAAAATACCATATCATATAGAGACATATATTTTTGACGAATATGGGAGATAGTTAGACATTAACCCTAATGCGGATCATAACCGTAGAATATGGATGAATGACCCAAGACAACTTCACTCCAAGTAGGCTGTTAAATAAAGTTTTGGATCTTAAAAAGTCCAATTGATGATTTTGACACAAAATACATAGATCGCCCGGTCAGCCAAACAAGTTTGAAGACAAGGAATTGGAGGCATTACTCTATGAAGATTGTAATAAAACTCAACAAAGCTTGTAAAATTATTGGGTGCCACTTAAGCACCAATTTTTTTAAATATTTGCGATTAGCAGGATTTATGCAAAAACAGGGAAATTGGGTATCATATGAATTGAAGCCGAGAGAACTTAAAAGGCGATGAAAACGGCCAACCAAATGAATCAACACCAACGTCAAATATCCATGGCACTAAGGTAATGCTCTGTATTTGTTAAAAACAAATGGGTTCTATATATAATGTGCTGTTGGAATCTGGCCAGATCATCACGGGTAACAAATGAAACGCCCAGAATATGCGGCCAGACATAAAAACTCTAGGCCTAGGTTGGGAATTTTTGCTTAACCGGCCTCATAGTCCGGAGGCAGGTTATTGATAAATTTTTTTATTAAGAAAATAATAAAAACAAGTAAGAGAGCTATATTCGGCTGTGCCGAATCTTATATACCCTTAACCAAATTATACTTTAAAATACAAAATTAACAAAAAATAAATTTTCAAAATCTTATGTCATTCACAAAATTGTACTTAAAAATACAAAATTTATTTTTTTTTCTTTAAAATACAAAATTAAATTTTTTTTTTCAAAATTGTTTTTGAAAATTTAAAAAAAATTTCAAAATTGTTTAATTTTTTCCAATTTTTTTTTTTTTTTAAATTTTTATACCCTTCACCATGAGTGGCAAGGGTATATATAAGTTTGTCATTCCGTTTGTAATTTCCGCATTTTTCATTTGCGAGCCCATAAAGTATATATATTTTGGATCGTTATAGATAGCGGAATCGATATAGCCAAGTCCGTATATCCGTCTGTGTGTTGAAATCAACTTTCCATAGCCCCCAAATAACTTACAAACATGATTGATACATCAATATATTCTTCCGGCACGGTTGCCTAAAATCGAGAAAATCGGTCCATAAATGGCTGAGATATAAGGAAAAAACTAGGACAACCTCGATTTTTGACCTATATCTGGATTACTAAGTCATTAATATAGACAATAGGTTATCTAATGATAGATATTTCAGAGACCTTTGCAATGGGTCAAAATCGGAAAAAATATTTTTTAACCCGAATTTTTTTTTCATAAACAATTTTTTTTTTGTCATAAATTCTTTTTCCAAAAAAATTAATTAAAGAAATTTAAAAAAAAAAATTTTGAAAAAACTTTTTTTAAAAAAAATTAAAAATCAATTTGGAAAAAAAATTAAAAAAAAAAATTTTGATTTTGTTTAAATAAAAATATTTAAAAAAAAATATATTTTTAAGTACAATTTGGTGAAGAGATTCGGCACAGCCGAATATAGCTCTCTTACTTGTTTTAAATATATTAGTGAAAGAAAATTATGACAAAAAATTTTATTGGTAAAAAAAATCGGGTTAAAAAATATTTTTTCCGATTTTGGCCCATTCTAGGTCCAAATTACTAGAGCCTTATATACATCGCTGCAATGAACTTTGCAATATCTATTATTAGACATCGATATTGTCTATATTAATGACTTAGTAATCCAGATATAGATCAAAAATGGGCTAAAAATCGAGGTTGTCTCGGGTTTTTTCTTATATCTCAGCCATTTGTGGGACGATTTTCTCGATTTTAGATAGCAACCGTGCCGGAAGAATATATTGATGTATCAATCATGTTTGTAAGTTATTTGGGGGCTATGGAAAGTTGATTTCAGCGTACAGACAGACGGGCATTGCTATATCCACTATCTATAGCGATCCAAATGAAAAATGTAGAAATTATGTATATATACCCTTGCCACTCATTGTGAAGGTAAATCGATATTTACCAACTATCCATTTTTTCAATATTTCTCAACTTTGATGGAAAATAAAAAAAAAATATAAATTTCTATATTTGCCATATTTTCAAAATAAGTTCTTTGATTATTTCTTTACCTAATGCTAAAATTTCTAGCTACCGGTCCTTGCCCCATTTTTAGCTAGATGTAAATTTTTAAAAATGACATGGTTCCAATCATGTGTTGCATGCATTCTTGGGCAATTTATGACATATAACCGTGAAAACCCATTAGATATACTACGTTCTTTTACGGATTTTGATCAATATTTTACAAAAAAATTTAAAAATAAATTAAAAAAAAATTCTGTAAATCTTTTCTGGAATATTTTACAAAAAAAAAAAATTAAATCTTTTCTGGAATAATGTTAAATCATAACAGCATTTAAAAAGGAAAAATAAAATATCAAAAATTTTAAAAAATATTTTATTTTACTTCCCATAAAATTGATTTTTACACAAATTTTAACTTTGCCAACCCCTAACTTGGCACCTCAAAGGCGTAGAACAATTTTATCTCACTCATTTCATAGGTCGATCAATTATCTATCATATGGCTTTTAAATTTTTTGACTATCTCATTTGGTTCAAAAGTTGTGATTTTTGCAACGAAAAAACTCAAATGGCGCCACTGTGCGTATAAGTAATATGAAATTATTATTATTAGTCATACTCTCAGTTGTCCAGATTTAAAAATTACAAAACAAGATATTAAATTTAACATCAGAAAATGTTAAGGGAAACTAAATTTATTTTAATTATTGTCCTTTTTTTATTAAACAATGTGTTTTATCTGTGTTACTAGCTGATACCCGTCATGCGCTACTACGCTAAAAGAGTAAACACGTTTTGTGCATTTGTTGAAAAAAGGAAATTTTGTTCCTGAAAGGCGAATATACATTAAACGCCTTCCATGCAAATCACTTTCTTTTAACTTGAACATTTTTAACACTTTCTAACTATTAGCTGGAAAATTCAGTTTTTCTACCGAAAATCGAAAAAAGTCATATTCGTAATCAGAAATCAAGGATAGGTATGCCCATGCAATTTAAAATTTTTTTAACTGCACCTGCAGAAAAAAACATTTCAAAATGTCAAATTGGGTATTATGATTTAACACTTTTATCGTATTAATCAGTCAGTTTTTACTAAAGTAGAAATGTATTTGTCTGAGTTGAAACTGAAAACTGAAACTGAAATGATTCGTATTTCAAATTCGAAAGTTAAAAAAAAAATCAAAATCAAAAAGAGTTAAAAAAATCAACTGCATTATGTGTACTTAACCCGATTTAATAAATTTTTTTGCCTCGGTAGAAATAAACATATTTCTTTATTGATTCTTTGTTATATAAAAAATAAAAATATAAAAAAAATATCTTTGAAATCTATTTGAAATTATTTTAGAAGGAAATCGATTCCATTTAAATTTAATTTCTGAGATATGGGATACAAAAAAGTACCAAAATTGGATTTTCGCTTGTTTTGTCATCAAAAAGTACCATGCACCTGTCCACTTACTTCATAAATTCAGATTAAGTTGGATTTTTGGTGTTAGCTTTATAAGTTCCGGAGATATAGAGATAACGATTTTACCCGTTTTTAACCATTTCCCCCCTTAAAATTAGAGTTTTCCATTTTAGTGAATCTACGTATCGGGAGAGGTGCTTATATACAAAATTTCAAGACATAAATTTTCATAAGTTCAAAATTAGTAAAAAATATTTGTATGGGAAAATTCAAAATTGGATCTAATGTAGTATTTTCAAATTTCCTTTCAATTGAAACCGGGCTCTATGGTTTGAATTCTTTATAACTTTTTTAATAAATATTTTTTCCTTATTTTTTTCCGCATTTTATGATGACGACTTGGGGAATTAATAATGAACTATACAACTATACAATCAAGCAACGAAAAAAAAAAATTGAATTTTGTATTTTTAAACCAACAATCCATTGTGTTGACACAGCATGCATATCATAGTCATTTTAATGTACAATTGGTTGGGTTGTTTCCGACTCTAAGTAAAGTTTATAAGTGGGGACACGAAAATCAAAATAAAGGAACCTGCTATAGTTTAGTTTTTGATGCACGGGAAATTTTATGAAAATTTATCATCAAAAAAACTATAAACTAAAACTATAACTTTTGACAAGTAAAAATTCATGAAATACTTTATTGAAAAATATGACAAAAATGCTTTCTATTGAGTTTTTGCAAAGATACAAATTTTTCAAATTGAAATTAAATTTTTATTTATAAATAGTTTTTAATGAAATTTCACAGTTATGTAGATTTTTCTATTTAAAATGGAAAAATAAACTAATTTTGAAATTTATTATCAGCTATCCCGCAATTCCCAAAAAAGTGTTGAAAAATTACAAAAATGGTAATTTTTAGTTTTTTGGCTATAATATCCATACCAGAGTCGGGGTTATCGGCACCCTTTACAAAATAATTCGAAACCTAAAATCGGTTACTATATTTTGATATCGAATATGCGATTTGAGAATTTTTGGCCTAAAGTTTTTTTACATAAAAAATAATTGTTTTTTGAAATGACCTGGTGCCCTCGGTAACAACAATTTTGAAATTTGTTTTCCTTTAACATATTTTATGAAAACTTATCTTTCAGAAAGTAGAAATGAAAACTTTGCTTTCAGAAAGTACAAATTCCTTATATGTACATCATCTTAGAAATTTGTTGCGATAACATAAAAAGAAAAAAAGTTCTTTTTCCCAAAAAAATTTTTTAAATTCGAATGCATATAACTTTGGTCTTAGTCATTATTTTTTGGACTTAGTCATTATATTTAATTCTTTTTCTATTTGACATACATGTGTTGTTAGTCTAATAAAGGAAAACTGGAGAAAATCGGGAAATATTTGGATACGCTGTTTTCAAATAACTGGAGTAGGGTGGGTAAAAATCTTGAAAATTTAATTTTTAAATGCGAATATCTTCTAAGCTATAATTGATAATTTGATAGGTAGGACGATAATTCTACGATAAAATTTGTTTACTGTAAAATGTAAACATTGACTTACAATAAAATCTTTCGCCCTATATTTTTGAAGTTATTAACAATTTTGATATTCTGAGAACGCTCAAACTTCAGTCGATCCATAAAATTTTAATTTCTGCAATAAAAAAATTTTTGGAAATGTCGCTTACGATAATTTGGCGCTAAGGGCTCGATATCTTTGGTCTTATACAATATATGTAATTAAATAGTAACTTAAAATCATTCAAATCAATCTAAAGTGAAAATATTTTCTTGCATAATACATCAAAGTAGCTGCCTGCTAGTAGTTTTATATCTAAATATGTATTTATTATTGTATCAAGTTTATAATTTCATTTCAAAGAATAATGAAATATCAAATATTGTATGTCACTGATTTATACATGCAACCAACTAAAAGTTGTTTATAGCTGCATCAAGTCAATTCATAAATAAACTGATCAATATATTGTACCAAAAAAAAAAAGAAAGAGGAAAGATGTCAAAACTGTAAGCCACCATAGTTTTTTTGTTTTTTTGTATATTAAGGTGCTAGAGATTTAAAAAGTATTAGAATGGAGCTATTTGTGTAAAACAAAAATGAATTTTTGCAAAATTTCAACAATTCTTTTTCAGAATTTTTGAAAATAAAATTTTCTGAAAGTTTGATACAAATTTCATACATCGCCTGGGATAATATTGTTATATACAAATTGTCGATATGGTTATTTATTACTAAATACCATTTTGTTACATGATATTAGCTATAGCGTGTTTTTAATATGTCTAAATCAGTGGTCCAGTAACATATAAAATACCACCCTAATGAACTAGCATACACTAACTTTCACATAAATACTTACTTCATATGATCCTTTTTCTGCATATTTTCATCGTCATAATCAGCATCTATACACTCCTACTTTTGCAAGCAAGTGAACGTACGAACAGTAGAGTGGGGCATATTTTCTAGCTATGTCTAATACTAGAGTATTGCTTATACTTTTATATCGGGAGCTAAATCTGTCCAATAAAGCAAAGTTATATATAACATAATTTTTATTCGTTTGATAGGTCTATTGATGCTATTATGTATGAAATATTACATCGTGCCAATGTCCATCTTGGATTTGTGGAGCTCAGCCGAAATATCCAATTTTCCATGACTGAGGCTGTATTCGAGTTGGCTTTGAGGGCCGCTGTGGTTTATGCAACCTATAAAAGTTCTCCGATTTTATTCAAATGAGAGTGCAACCCTAATATACCTTGTTACATATACATAAGCAAATAGATATATGTGTACGATTGTGTGTTAGCGAGGAAGGAGTGTGAGTGGTATGTAAACGTCTGTTGACAAATAATCTATGCAGAGAGGAAAGTACTCGTACTCATGTGTGACAAGCAACAGGATACTGAAATATTTAAATAGGAACCAGATATGAATGATGTGATGATGGAAGTTATTAATAATAATACGAATACAAAATCAAAAAAAAAACAAGTAAGAGTGCTATATTCGGCGGTGACGAATCTTGTATACCCACCATCAATCAATATGTAATTTTGAACTTCAATGGGGAACTTGAATGAGTTATGTTCGGAACTGTATAGAATTTGATAGAGTGATTAATTTCTTAAATCCTTAAATGACATACTATCGAAATTATTGTTTATTTATTGACAAATAAAAAAAATATTTATAGGATTTATATGGGGGGTAGGGTCAATTATGGATCGATTCTCACAAAAGTTGGTAGAAAGATTTAGGTTCATATAAAACTTGTTCATATCCTATTTAAGTATTATTAGACAATTATTATTTTCGTCATACTTTACAGTATAATCTTGGTGTACTTATAACTAATTTGTGCATATGAATATTAATATTTTTCTCATTTAAAAAAAAAAATAAATAAAAAAAAATTGCAGCATAATCAACATATTTATAACTGTTCAAACAGTATTCCGAGGAGACATTTGTATGGGGTATAGGTAAAATCCTATACCGATATTGCCCGTTTTCAATACAATACAAATCCTATCAACAGAGAGTATTTGCGGATAATTCCAGCTAGCTAACTCTTTTGTTTTGGGCCCTATCTTATTTTCAACACACAGACGGACGGACAGATATAGCTGATTCGTTTTAGAACCTTATGAGGACCCAGAATATATATTTACTTTTCGAATGTCAAAATAAATTTATTTGATGGTTGGTATATAAACTTTGTTTAAACATTTTGAGTGTCTGAGATGAACCACAGCTTAACTACTTGACGGTCTGTGTGGTCTCTCATCAAAAATTAATATCTAATACTGCTCTGCTATGTCTACGAGTATATGAGATTTTATGTCAATGGATTTTGCCAGTTAATGGTAGGAGACGGACGGACATGATAACATAATCTTAGAAACTTATGAATGGGCCTCATAAGATGTTTTAACCCTCTAACCCGCAAACATTAAAAAGCCAAACAAATTATGACCCAATAACCTCAGAACAGCCATCAGAAACTAATTTGCAAATTAAGTTCAGGAACCAGGTGCAAAAAGGTGAAGAGTGCCTCACGGCATTGTTGCAAGTTTAGGAGTAAAAAACAATAAAATGTAAACATTAATTATGATACGATGAAAAAGATGGAAAAAGTAAGAAAATATTTTTTTCTTTCTACGATGATACTCATAAAACAATTTTTGGCATTTGAGCAGCATAAATGAAGATCGCATTTTTAGCAAACGCACTGTGTTTGCGATTTTTTGCTTAGTTTGCACCAGGTTTTTCCACCTTTTTTGTCTAACCCAATTGGAAAGTGGTCGATATTATCATAACGGACATCATTAACTGGATGTTTTGCTCTTTCGCCAACTTTTGAACTTCCTCGCTGTGGATCTTCTTGTGGAGTACCAACTGATCATGAGTCAAGGTGGATAATTTAATCCGCCTGCGGTCTCTATCTTTCAATCCTATAATTTATTTTTGTAAAACATATATAATATAAAATTAAAAAACTATGAAATATAACACATCGATAAATTTAGCTGCAACAGTGCCCTGAGGCACTCCTTAGTTGTTGTGTTCTCAACACACTTTCTCTTAATTGTTTAACATTTACAAATGCATAGACTGAGAGAAGAATATCGAGCCCATAGCGCCAAATTATCGTAAGCGACAAAACATAAATTTTACAGCAGAAGGTTTTTTCGATTATTTTGAAATTTATACATAGAATTAAAAATTTTATGATGCGATATATTATAATTTCGTTCAAGCTATTTGTCTATTTTTCAAAAATATTTATAACTTTTGACAATTAAAAATTCATGGAATACTTTATTGAAAAATATGACAAAAAATATTTTTTATTGAATTTTTGCATAAATACAAATTTTTCGAATTGAAATAAAATTGTTATTTATGAATAGTTTTTAATGAAATTTCACAGTTATGTAAAATTTTCTATTTAAAATGGAAAAATAAAAACGAATTTTGAAATTTTTTATCAGCAATCCCGCAATTCCCAAAAAATTGTTGAAAAATTTCAAAAATGGAAATTTTTAGTTTTTTGGCTATAATATCCATACCAGGGTCGGAGTTATCGGAATCCTTTACAAAATAATTAAAAGCATATAGTGCCATCTAAAATCGGTTATTATGTTTTGATATCGAATTTGGGATTTGAGAATTTTTGGCCTAAAATTTAATTTTACATAAAAAAATAGGTGTTTTTTGAATGGACCTGGTCCCCTCGGTAACAAAAATTTTTAATTTTTTTTCATTCAAAATATAAACTTAGCTTTCAGAAAGTATAAAGTCCTTATACATTCTCTTAGAAATTTTTTGCGATAACTTAAAATGAAAAAAATTTTTTTTTTCCCAAAAAATTAGCGAAAAATCGGCTGTTCAACATTTTTTAAATTCAAATGCATATAACTTTGGACTTAGTTATTATTTTTAAACAATTATTTTCTTATTTGACACATACGTATGTTGTTAGTCCAATGAAGGAAAACTGAAGAAAATATTTGGATACGCTGTTATCAAAAAACTGGAGTAGGGTGGGTAAAAAGTTTGAAAATTTAATTTTCAAATGCTATGCAAATCTCCTAAGCTATAAGAGACAATTGATAACTACGACTAGGTCTTTTGCAGCACTCGACGAAAAGATTTTATGTGTGTAATATTTTTGAAATCGGAACACAAACGAAGAAATAGGATCATTTTAAAAATGTAATATACCCGAGGTGTCCTAATTTTTGGTCGCGGCCCTGGTGGGCAAATGAGGTCCACGTTCAGAACTTAAACTCGAGAAACTCTTTGCGCATGTGAAATTTCATTCAAGCCAATCGAACCATTTAGAAGTTACAGATTTATTTCCCTCTTTTTTTTCTATACCACAATGTGTCTCTTACGATAAAATTCGTTTACTGTAAAATGTAAGCATTGACTTACGATAAACTCTTACCGCCTATAATTTTGAAGTTATTAACAATTTTGATATTCTGAGAACGCTAAAACATCAGTCGGTACATAAAATTTTAATTTTTGCAATAAAACAAACAATTTTGAAAATGTCGCTTACGATAATTTGGCGCTAAGGGCTCGATATATTACCTTAAAAAAAAATATATTTCGAATAGATCGGGCGATTAAAAGTTAGTAAAACTTTGATGAAAAAAAAAAATAAAATTCATACACAAAATTTCACGTGCTAAAATTATAACATCACTCACAAAACAGCTGACAGAACAAAAACTAAAAGTCAGAATGCATTTCGATCTTCGAGGGAAATGTGAAACATTTATTTTGATAGATATCCCGCTCGCATCCAACAAAGCGGCCAAAAAGCTCTTAAAGGAATTGATCTAAATTTGCTTTTCAGAAAAAAAAAAATACTAATGTGAGTCTCCGACAGATATTTTGTTGTGTTACAAACGGAATGACAAATTTAATATACCATCCAACTTTTGTTGATGGTGGGTATGCAAATAAACAACAACGAAAAAGTACATCAAACTGAAAATTGTACACACACACTTAAATACACACAAGTGTTTGTTTAACTCCAGAATGAAATATATTTTTAAATTTTCTGTGACATTTTTACAGCAACAATAAAAATGCATGTATATTAACTTAAATAGCAAAAAATAAAGGAAAATTGTTGTTATGTACATACATACGTACATATGTATGTTTATGTTATATTTATACATTTATTTAATTATATATTTTTATTGTATTATACAATAAATACATACAATAGGGTATATTTTTAAATACAGGGGCATGGATAGAAAGTGGATGGTATAAAACAGCAATGCTGAAAAATTTAGTAAATTCTGATACAGTCATCGGATCAACGGCTTGCAAGGACAAATTTGGAATTCTGTTAATTATAATGGAATCTTAATATATTTTAAATGATATTTCTAAGCCGTTGAAAATATAAATGCCTTTCAGTTTTATACCAAGTGTCAGCGCTTTTCCATAAATTTCTTTAAAAGTAAAAAACACCCCCTAATATAAATATATATGAATGAATATTTGCATTTGAATTCATCTACATATTTATTTGTATGTTAATCAAAATTTTTGCTTTAAATATAAAGTGCAGAGTTTCCCACGGTTTACTTTGGGGAATTCAAAACATACCTTTTATTAATAGACAACAATGTATGTGTTTATATTTGTATTTTAATAACTTTGTTAAAACTAAAATATTTATCTATCAGTGAATGTTAACAAACAAATACATTGTAGTTAGGAAAAATAGGAACAGTGAAGTTAATATTTCAATTAGAAACTTTTAATTGTTGTATAAATTAATGTTATATCTAGACTTATATCCATCTCACTAATTGAGTTGTTTTCTGCAAATTTACGACTTTCTACATTAATTTTTGTAATCAATCGTCATACTTTACAGTATAATTTCAAAGTACTCAGAACTAATTTATGCACAATTTTTTCAGGATTACCGATTAATTAACATATATATAACTGATTAAGCAGTATTCAGTGGGTACATTTGGATGGAGGCTAGGTAAAATCAACGACCGAAGAGGTCACCCATCTAGCTCCTCTCGTTTTGGGCCCTATATTGTTTTCAACAGACAGACAGACGGACGGACATAGCTAGATTGTCTTAGAATCTTATGAGTACCCAGAATATACTATATATGGGGGACTTCATGTCAAGTGAACCAACTTTTAAAATCGATGTCTTCCGATCGGAATGAAATTTATAACAAGGTTTGACCTATTGGATAGTAATTCAGATACAATTTTTCAACAAGATCGGTAAAATTTTACATTTTGGCCAAACTTGTTATTTTTCTCATCCATGTAACTTATTAAATGTGTTCCAAACAGTTTAGATAGCAATTTCTTCAATCTTTCAAAAAAAAAAAAAAATATTTAAAAAAAAATTTTAATATTTTTTTGTTCCGAAATCAAAAACATTTTTGATTTTTTTTTCAAAATGGCCCCTTTTTTTCTTAAAATAATAGATATTTTCCTTGAAGACCTATTCATGTTCATGTGCAGTTCTGATGAGATCTTAAGTCTTTAATAAATTTTAGACTGAGTAATTTTCATACAAAATATTTAAAATTGTTTTCTGGTCGCGTTTTTAAATCATAATATCAGAATGAACCAGGATATTTTGTGGGATATTAATGAGTATTTCTAAATGTTACATATAATTTAAGACTTATATGCCTTCATTTACTACAAATATTGATGCAAAGTGTAATAACATATATGGAAATTGGTAGCCCTGCAAAAATTTTAATTTTTTCAAAAGTTTATATAACAAAATTTACGAATTTCCCTTAAATAAACTTAAAGTACCCAATTGTGTATATAAAATCACATCTAAAACTATGTTGCCTTTTATTTCTTTATATAAGGCAAACAAAATATTACAATTAGTCTCTTTTCGGTCTTAAGACAATTTTCTTGACACCGTTTCTAACCCACTTTAGTTTGTCTCTTTTGTGGTTACAAAAAGCAAAAAAAAAAAACAAAGAAATATTAAAGATAAAAGAGAAATAAGCTGAAATGAAAGTTTTGTATTTATCTTTAATATTTATGCTGAGCACGATTCTTATAAAAATATCTCAACTGAACTAAAGTTTTTTTCTTGTTACACTTTTTTTTTCACTTTTATTTTATTTTATGTTCGGTTATCAACACTACCACCACAGGATTTTTATTTCACTTCGTTTCAGTTTACGTTGATGGTTTTAGCATCTCTTAGCGAAATCCCTTCCACAGCCAATTTCACATATGCACATTAGGGTGGTTCCGTTTGTATAGACGAAAAATAAGGTGTCGATGTTTCCAGTTAAAAAAAAATTTTAGCAAGATTAAGAAGTCCATTTTTTCAATATGTGTCCTGGTGTCAGTATTTGGGAAGCTGGATCAAGCGATTTTTAACCCTCTAACGCATACTGCAAAAAGGTGAAGAGTGCCTCAGGTCATTGTTGACGGTTTAAAAAACAATAATTATTATAAGATTTTATTGAAAAACTAATGAAAAAGAACTAATAAAACATATTTCGAAAATACGGGACGAATAAAAGTTAGTAAAACTTTGATTTAAAAAAAAATCACATACAAAATTTCACGTGCTGAAATTATGACATCACTCACAAAACAGTTGACAGAACAAAAACTGAAAGTCAGAATGCATTTCGGCCTTCGAGGGAAATGTTAACAAATCTTTAACTTAAGTCACAGTTAAATTTAAAAAAAATATATAATAACTTTTTGATATAATTGGTGTTAGAGTGTTAAGATTTTTTTTGATTTTTTTTCATATTTCTGTCAAAGGAATCATATGAAATATTGGTATCGTGTGAAAGGTTGCACTACTTTTTTTTTTGGTGCAACCCTAATTCACCAAACGTATATATGTGGAGGTAAAATATGCTTCAGAGATAGTGTAATAATATTTTTACAACTTATTTTCGATTAACCTGCTTACTTGGTAGCGCTTCTTTAATATGACTTTTATGAAATAGAAATTCATGCTTCTGTGTATGGTTTTAACAGCTCATCTATGTGTGTTTGATTGTCAAAAACCTACAACTTATTAAAAAGTATGTGCTTATGATATTTTGT
This sequence comes from Calliphora vicina, assembly GCF_958450345.1. Classification (NCBI taxonomy): domain Eukaryota; kingdom Metazoa; phylum Arthropoda; class Insecta; order Diptera; family Calliphoridae; genus Calliphora; species Calliphora vicina. The sequence continues at coordinate 31,093,905 of NC_088782.1, read as the reverse complement.
GATGAACTTTGAAAAAAGTTTTTTAAATACTTCAAATATTAATAAGTTATGTATGATATTTATCATTGGATGATTAGACCATTGAGATTCTAAGTACTAGTTAATATGCTAAATATAATTAACAAAGATACACTGAGTTGTTAGAGGTTCATTATAAAAGATAAAAAGTTTATTAAAAATAGTAATGCTGCATATCTTTCGTATAAGAAACATCTTGCGTGTTAATATACACACAAGGGGTTTCTTTTACATTTCTTTAAACCATATAGAAAAATGTACTATAAAAATTCCAGTAAGAACCAGTTCTTGTACGTTTCATGTACAAAAGAACGTCCTATTAAAAAAGAAACATAGTGACAAATGACAGTATTGACAATTTTCTATGATAACAAATCGGAGAAAAACTAAACATCTCAAAAAGTCAAACAAATGAGATAGAAAAAAATAAACAGTTTTTGCTAAACTTTATATACAGGTAACAAACTTGTAAATAATTTATTTTTCTTATACAAAAAACAACACACAGTTTGGCAATAACATTAACTTGAAAATCTTTTATTGAGTTTGCAAAAAAAGGAAAAGTGAAATCTTTTCATAAGATTTTTATATTCGGCTGTGCCGAATCTTGTATACCCATCATCAGTATGTTGTTTTGGATTTCTATGAGGACTTGCTCAAATAGTATTTCGGGAGGACATTTGTATGGGGGCTGGGTGAAATCATGGACCAAACAAATATTATCAACAGACAGACGGACGAACAGACAGAAGAACAAAGCTCGGTCGTCTTAGAATCTTATGAAGTCCCAGTGTATATACTGATGTGGGTCTGTGATATTCTGATGTGTTACAAACGGAATAACAAAATCATTATACCCCAATTTTTTTTGTTGGTGGATAAAAAAAAGTAAAAAGAAAATCACCTACAAACTCTTGAGACATTTTTCATGGAAAGAAAACAAAAAAATTTAAGTGACAATAAAAGTTAATAATGAATTATTGTACATGGAGTTTGGTGTTAGAATTAAATTTACAACCTTGAAGAAAAGTAAGTGCATTAAGAAGTAATGTTGTAAAAAAAATCTTAACTAAAAGTAAATGTATTTTATTGAGGTTTAAAAGTTATGATAAAGTAATTTAAAATGAAATGAAGGATTTAAATACTTTGGTAATGGCCTTGAAATTGACTTTTATTGGAAATACTTGAGGTCATTGGTAAGCCTTGAATAACCAGCAGTTACTTTAGGTGAAAACTACTTTGAAGGCAATCATTTCTTAATAAAAAATATGCATTTTGTTCACCATTTTTCAATTTAATAAAAACGAATCACTTCAACTAAATATGCATTACTAAGATGTATTTATTTTCCCTTTAGACTTGAATTGAACTTTGAGTACAATATTTGCTTTTATGTTTTTTTTGCCTTATTTTTCTGAAATATTGTATAAATTCTATGTCTTAAAACAACAAGAACAATTGCAATATGTATAGGTTTCTACATACGAATGTATTATGTCTTTTGTAGAATATATTTTTTGTGCTTTTCGTTTTTGTTAAACAAGTAGCATCCTTGTTACAAGTGCATTTGCATACAGTACCAGTTTACATTTCAACTTCAGTTTGGATGCAACCAAACAAGAACTATCAAGGTAAAAAGTTGTAGACAAAACAAGACATTGTTCGTACATGTGTAAAACTGTACACTGCAGTATGTATATGAACTGGCTACAATGATTGTGTGGACGCTACACTAAAAGGAATAGGTTGAACTAAATGAGAAATAGCCAGTATATATATTATCAGTTTCTTCTTAATTATATAAGAAGGGTGTAAAATTGCCCAGTTTCAATTGTATATAACATTTTAACCGCTTATCAAATGTTTACATTATTGGATAATTCCAAAATTTTTCGGCCTAAAAAGAGAGTTTTTAATTTTACTCTTGCTAGAAAATTTAAATTAAATGTATTCTACTCTTAAATGCGGATTTAGTGGTATATAAACCATATCGTATATGGTTCATTGGAACGGTTCATTCGATGTTAACAAACGTGATATTTTTTGAAATTTTCAGGTTTATCTTTAAAAATATTTTATAAAAAGTACATATCTGTGGTCGTATGGAAAAAACTATATAAATCCATTTTTTGAAAACAAGTGAAAAACACACTTAACGTTTTTTTTTTTATAGTGGGTCAAAGTTTTCATATTTTGTTCGAAGGGTGAATTATACTAACTGAAAAAAATGTTCTAAGTTAATGTCTACGAGAATTATTATTGTTAGAGTTATATTGTGGAATTTTATGGGGATGATTTTTGTGGAAGATCTTAACCCGCTAGCTCCTCTCTTCAGGAGTCAATTTGACACTTTTTCGAGAAAATCAATAAAACTCCTTTCAAAAAGGACATTTAAGGATTCAAATATTCTACGATTTTATAGGGACGACATAACTGTTAGCAAGTTGTTTCTATAGTATTCGAAATTTTATGGCAAATATTGGTGACATATTGGCCCGACATATCTAAAAAACTAAAAAAAGATCGAACAAAATTAAAAAAAAAAAATAAATAAACCTAAATAACTCTTGACCTAAAAGTGATAACCTACATGTGTATATACATTTTTGGTAGATCTTCTCTAGGACTATTTATATTTTAAACTAGCTGACCCGATAGACGTTGTCCTGTCCAACTTAATAAATGCTTGTGTTCGATTTGTGAATTTGTGAGAAGCGGCTTGACAAGAGTAAAAATATTTAAAAAGAAAAAAACGTATTATTGAATGATAATTTTTATTCATATAGGACATAGAATAAAATACGCACAGAAGCGCTACTGAGAGACAAAGAACATAAGTTTGTTGACAAAAACCTAAGTCTTGCAACAACAGAATACATGTAAATCAATGTACATATTTTGAGTTCTTATATAAGTAATCCAAAGTGATCACAGATCGAGCTCTTTTTCTTGATTAAACGCTTATTGGCCAAGTTATGAACGAATTTAGATACTCTGAGTTTTTATATAAAAAATCGATTTTTGGTCAGAAATATGAGTGATCACAGATCGAAATCCTTTTCTTGATTAAACGCTCATTGGCCAATTTATTAGCGATTTTAGATATTTTGGGTTTTTCTATAAAAAGATTGATTTTTGGCCAGAAATATGAGTGATCACAGATCGAGCTCCTTTTCTAGATTAAACGCTTAGTGGTCAAGTTATTAGAGAATTTAGATATTATGAGTTTTTATATAAAAATATCGATTTTTGGCCAGAAATATGGGTGATCACAGATCGATCTCCTTTTCATGATTAAACGCTTATTGGCCAAGTTATGAAAGAATTTAAATATTTTGAGTTTTTATATAAAAAATCGATTTTTGGTCAGAAATATGAGTGATCACAGATAGAGCTCCTTTTCTCGATTCATCGCTTATTGGCCAAGTTATTAGCGAATTTAGATATTATGAGTTTTTATATAAAAAATCGAATTTTGGTCTGAAATATAAGTGATCACAGATCGAGCTCCTTTTCTTGATTCAACGCTTATTGGTCAAGTTATTAGCGAATTTAGATATTTTGAGTTTTTCTATAAAAAGATTGATTTTTAGACAGAAATATGAGTGATCACAGATCGAGCTCCTTTTCTTGATTAAACGCTTATTGGTCAAGTTATTAGCGAATTTAGATATTTTGAGTTTTTAAATTAAAAATCGATTTTTGGTCAGAAATATAAGTGATCACAGATCGAGCTCCTTTTCTTGATTAATCGCTTATTGGCCAAGTTATTAACGATTTTAGATATTATGAGTTTTTATATAAAAAATCGATTTTTGGTCAGAAATATAAGTGATCACAGATCGAGCTCCTTTTCTTGATTAATCGCTTATTGGCCAAGTTATTAACGATTTTAGATATTATGAGTTTTTATATAAAAAATCGATTTTTTGTCTGAAATATGAGTGATCACAGATAGAGCTCCTTTTCTTGATTCAACGCTTATTGGCCAAGTTATAAGCGAATTTCGATATTTTGAGTGTTTATATAAAAAATTGATTTTTGGCAGAAATATGAGTGATCACAGATAGAGCTCCTTTTCTTGATTAATCGCTTATTGGGCAATTTATTAGCGATTTTAGATATTATGAGTTTTTATATAAAAAATCGATTTTTGGTCAGAAATATGAGTGATCACAGATCGAGCTCCTTTTCTAGATTAAACGCTTAGTGGTCAAGTTATTAGAGAATTTAGATATTATGAGTTTTTATATAAAAATATCGATTTTTGGCCAGAAATATGAGTGATCACAGATCGAGCTCCTTTTCTTAATTAAACGCTTATTGGCCAAGTTATGAACGAATTTATTTATTTTGAGTTTTTATATAAAAAATCGATTTTTGGTCAGAAATATGAGTGATCACAGATCGAAATCCTCTTCTTGATTAAACGCTTATTGGATAAGTTATTAGCGAATTTAGATATTTTGAGTTTTTTTTCGATTTTAGATATATCGAAAAAAAGTGCGGGAAGTTTTGCTTTATTTCCTGAATTTGAAAAAAAGTACAGCTGAAGCACACCTATTGCTAACCAAAGCTTATGGTGAATGTGTTCCATCGGTTTCAACGTGCAAGTGATGGTTTGTATGGTTAAAAAATATTGATTTTGACAAGGAAAATCCTTTAGACCAGCCAAAAAAGTTTACAGACCAAGAATTGGAGGCATTACTCAATGAAGATTGTTGTAAAACTCAAGAAGAGCTTGCAAAATCATTGGGTGATACTCAAGCAGTGAAAATGTTTGAAAAGAGCTGCGGGATTCAACCAAAAGCGGGGAAATCGGTTACCATAATAATTGAAGCTGAGAAACCTTGAATGATAATTTTGTATGTCTAAAATGATGCTTTAACGCTATAAAAGAAAATAATTTTTGCACCGAAGCATTATTTTTGAGATGAAAAATGGATTCAATACCTTAACCCGAAGCGTTAGAGAAAGTATGTGAAGCCCTGCCAACCAGCCGAATAGACACCAAAGTCAAATATCATTGGTGCTAAGGTAATTCTTTGTATTTGGGGGGAGCAAGAGTGTCCAATCTATAATGAGCTTCTGAAATCTAATCAGACCATCACAAGGAACCTGTACCGAACACAATTAATTCGCTTGAAGCAAGCATTGTCAAAAAAACTTCCAAAATATGTTGCTAGACATGAAATCGTAATATTCTATTATGATATCGATCGGCCACATTTTGCAATACCTATTAACAGGTATTTAGAACGAAGTGGTTGGGAAGTTTTGCTTCCTTTGGGATAATCTTGACTTTGGAACAGATTATTCGATTCGTTCTTGGGCTCAAAAGATGTGAAGTTCTGCTATATACTTAGTTTGCAAAATAACCATTTATCTTATGACATCCCTGGAATCCCATTTTAAATTTTTGGAATGGTTTTCCTAATAGTATAAACAAATTTATATGATTTTTGTAACCGCGAATTGACTCATATTTAGGTGAAAGCTTTGGAAAATGGAAGATTACATTTTTGAGATATTCTTTGACCCACGACTCACAGTGGTATAGAAAAAAAGATGAAAATAAATCTGCAAATTAGTCCGAATTGAATGAAATTTTAATGCTTAAAAAATAAGTGTTGTGGAGTTTAGGTTTTGAATTTGAACCGCATATGCCTACCAGAGGTGTTACCAAGGGTCCGCAAAGTAGGACACCTTGGGTGTGTTCTATTTTTAAAACGATCTTATTATATTTTCGTCTCTATTTCGATTTCAGCTGTCAATTATTTGCATCTGAAAATTAAATTTTCAACATTTCTACCCAGCCTGCTCCAAATATTTCCTGATTTCCTCAATTTTTGTATTTCGTATGTATATGTCAAACGAAAAAAGCATTGTTTAAAAATCGTGACGGGTTTCAAAGTTATACGCATTTGAATTTAAAAATTTTTAAAAAAGCAATTTTTCGCTAGTTTTTGGGAAAAAAATATACTCTTTCTTTTTAAGTTATCTAAAAAATGTCTATAAATATTTATTAGGAATTTATATATATTGAAAAGCTAACTTTACATTAAATATTTTAAATAAAAATAAATTTGAAAATTTTTGATACCGAGGGTACCAGGTCTATCCAAAAAAAACACCTTTTTTTTATGTAAAATGACGTGACGGGATGACGTGATCTCAATCTACACTGATGGTTCAAAGACAGAAAGAGGCACGGCCTCGGGAATCTTCTCAGATGAACTGGATCTTTTGATGTCTATTCGATTACCCGATACCTGCACGGTTTTCCAGGCAGAGATTTATGCCATCGATACAGCCGCGAGAAGAATCCGGGAACTGAATCTCGAAAATTCGACTATACATATCTACTTGGACAGCCTTGCATCAATCAAAGCTCTTAACTCCAACGTGATCAGGTCGAAATGTCTTCTCAATTGTATCAAATCACTGGCACAACTGACACAACATCACGTCGAGTTGATATGGGTTCCAGGACACGAGGGCATCCGGGGAAATGAAGTATCTGATGAGTTCGCAACCAACCCTGGACGTATATCTAGCGCAAAGGGATATTCACACTCCCCTGGTGACAGTATCGAGATTGATAGATGAATGGGCTTTGAGTGAGACGGAACTCAGGTGGTCAAATATCATCACTTGTAGAATATACAGAATGCTCTGGCCCAATCTGACAGAGGATAGAACTAGGACTCTTTTGTATCTTAGCAGGAATTCGATCAGGCTTCTTACGGGTATAATTACTGGGCATTGTATAATTGGACATATGTCGGAACGTATGGCTTACCCACGTTATAGCTACTGTAGAAGTTGTTTAGATGAAGAGGAGGAGGAATCGGTACAGCACCTTCTATGTGAATGCCCAGCCTTACAAGAGCATAGACTACTACATCTTGGTAGAGCTCTTTTCCATGATCTGGACTGTCTCAGAGATGTGTCACTAGTAAATATGATCAGATTTATTAGAAGTACCGGTTGGTTCCCATGGGGACCACAGGAATCACATAGTCAACGAAATTAGGGAGGGAAACTATTCTCACTTTATGTACGAATTTTCAGCATAAGGGTATCACAATGGGCCACAAGGCCTCCGAATGAACTCGCTAAATTGCGAGCCTAACCTATGTAAAATCGCATAGTCGATATCAAAATATAGTAACCCATTTTAGATGGTCAAATACATTTATACGGACCGTGGATGGATATTATAGCCAAAAAAACTAAAAAATTCCATTTTTGTGATTTTCAACACTTTTTTGGGAATTGCGGGATTCCTGATTACAAGCAGTGTTGCCAGGAGCTGGCAAAAAAAGAAGCTAAATTGGCTTCAAAAAAAGGCCAGAAAAATCCAAACCGCTTTAAAAAAAAGCCAAAAAAAAGCTAAAATATTATATAAATTAATAATTTTTAAATAAAAAATTACAAAATATATTCATAAAATTAATAAAAGTAAATAAAATTAAAACGGTACACTGTTAATAATAAATATAAATATCAGAACTAGAATTTGCGTAAATATAAATAATATACAATAAATAATATTTATGTAATTTTTTTGATGATAATCTAATATTCAATAACACATTAAACATTTTTTAACTTTACAATTTTCATTGTACTTAAAGGAAGTACTAAAAAGTTAAATACCAGTTTAACCATGTCAGAAAATAGATATCTTGGTTCTATATTTGTCCATTTGTAGTTTAAAATATTCTGCCGCTGAGCCTTAATATTCGTAATTTCACTATCATATATTAAGTGTATTTTAAGTGTATATCTACGGATAAAAAATCGATTTGGTGAAGAGTTTTCATATGATAGTCTTTATCGCAATTGCTCAATTAGTTTAATTTGCCGTATTATTTGTTCATAATCTTCACTAATTAAACCGTTCTTTATTTTATATCTCATTCTTCAAAATTTTATGAAAAATTTGGCGAAAACATTTAACAATTTTCAATTGGGGACGATAATGGATCAAATTCCATGCATTGTATAACAATTTCAAAACACAAAGTATTTAGAAGGAATTTGAGATCAGAAATCAGCTTTGTTGGATCCGCTGAATTGCTTACAAATGATTTCTTTACTTTTTGTACTTTGTGCAATACTGGTTTCAAAAAAATGGTAGGCCAAATTATAATCAGAATATTAATCGCTTAAATGTTTGCCTTTGTAGCATTGCTGGTTTGACAAAATCAAACCAAAATGGGTTTTAACTCGAAACATAGATCCACAATACGTTTAACGGCTATTGACAGCCATCGAGTATCACAAGCCTTCTAGAGTTTGTAGGGCTCTTGTCCATTATATAACGATGAATATAATGTGTAATAACAATTTTGTCTTGAAAGAGAATTTGCTAGACATTTTAGCTTTCAGATATAAAATACTCTATTTCATTTTGAATCACTTGATATTGGCAATTGTTATTTTAATACTGCACAATTCTTGAGTATGTTGAAAAACTAAATGAAAAACAGTAATGAATTAAAATGAAAATGGTTCACAAATATAAATTTAGCCTTTTTATTTACTCTTTAGTCTCGAAATTTTGGTTTTAGCCTTTTTTAATTTCAAAAAAGGCTATTTTGAAATTATAAAAAGGCTAGAAAAAAGCCACGAAGCTAAAGCCAAAATTTCGAAGCTAAAGAGTAAATAAAAAGGCTAAATTTAGCCTCAAAAAGGCTAAACTGGCTACACTGATTACAAGTTTCCAAATTTATTTTAATTAAAAAAAATTCATAAATAAAAATTTAATTTCAATTTGAAAAATTTGTATCTTTGCAAAAACTCAATAAAAAGCATTTTTAAAAATTTTAATGATTAAATGTCATCATATACAAAAACCGAATATTTTTGTCACTCCTGCAATCCCAACTTTTTCTCTGTGTAACACACTACAAAATTGCAGTTAATATTCGACAATGTTTAAGAGAAATGTATACAAAAAAATGATAGTAAACAAAAAAACACAACATGTAAATTCTAATAATCTGTTCAGATTTTTGTATTGCATATTATGTATATATACTATGCAAATGAGCAACAACTAAAGATATACAAATACTTACATATGTACTTCTAAGTATTCATGAAAAACTACCACTTCCAATATCAACAAAAACTCTAGATGTATGTATGTTTTTGTTTGCATGTTCATGTTGGTAACAGGTATTTACTAAAAAATAAAATTGTTTACATTATTTTGTTAAATGCCTTGTAAGAATGTTGCTAAACAAAACCGCACTCTGTTACTGCACACAGGCAGTTACTATAGGTAGGCAAAAATAACTTTAAAACCATGTAACATGTAGCCTGCTTGTTATTATTGGTAACAAACAATTTTCATAAGTGGTACTTTTCAAAAAGAAAACAACACAGAACTAGAAGCAAAAGTCATATTTATATACTCGCTTAGACTCTACGTACATACATACATATGTATGTAAGTAGTTAAATATGTTGATCTACTAATTCATTGAGAATAATTTAAAGTTGTTTTAAAGTAGAGATGATCAGGAGCTAGGTTTTAATTTTAGACCCATAGTTTCTTGGGGAATTTTTCGTAGATTATTATTAGACTTGAGATAGCTCTTGTCCAATTCGTATTATTATCAAACCCCATACATATGCCTATCGAAAAAAATATAGCAGAGCTCAGTATAAAATGCAAATTGAGTGGAAATATTGCAAATAATGAACTCCGCTAAAAATTTGTTATTAATTTAAATAAACCCTCTTCCATTTTGTTGACAAATAAATACATAAATGGTACAAATTAAAATTTTAAAGTCCAAAGGAAACACTAAAATCGTTTCTAAGGCATCAAATAAATATATATGGGGCATTTCATGTCAAGTAAACCAACTTTTGAAATCGATGTCTTCCGATCGGTATGAAATTTTCAACAAGGTTAGTTCTACTGGATAACTCAGACACAATTTTTCAACAAGATCGGTCGAGAACTCTCTGAGTTAGAGGGGGTCAAAATTTGACATTTTGGCCAAGCAGGTGTTTTTTCTTATTCATGTAACTTATTACCTATTGTTTTTAGCAAAATGTGTTCCAAATAGTTTAGATCAGATACCAAAAATAACTGTTATTAAATTTTTTAAGACTGAAAAAGTTAGGCATAAATCAATTAATAATTTTTACGTTTTCAAATAAGTGTTATTCATAATAAATATTTTTTTTTCGTTGCTCATAACTTTTATTTTCGATTTATATTTTTTTACGTTGCCTAATAAGTGTTATTCATAATAAATATTTTTTTACGTTGCTCATAACTTTTTTTTTCAATTTGTATATTTAAGTTGCCTAATAAGAGTTATTCTAAAGAATATATTTTTTAGTTGCTCATAACTCAAAAGAAGTTTCTTTCGCCACCTTGATTGCATTTTATTAGTGCATACATGGAATTTAACCTTTAAAGTCGCAAAAAATAAGCCAGATATGAGATTGATGTTTTTTATTGTGTGTTTTTTAATTATGAAGAATTTTGTTTCACAATCAATGTTTTAGCAAACGCATTGTCCGCCAAGTTGCACCTTTTCTCAGTCAACAAAATACGCAAAGCAGAAAATGCTCTTTCAACGGAAAGCCGTTTAGCCGGAAGTGCATAGACAATATGAACCAATTTATTTAAAAATTGCAAAAGTATCCTTTTTCTCTTCCTAATATTGCAACAAATCGGCTTCTACGTCCAGTCTCATAGGTTTAAAGCTTTCTATTTCAGCTATAGCTGCTAATAACTCTCGCGATGTATTGCCTTTGTCATCTTCTGAAGATAAATCCACTTCAAGTTCTCTAATTGATGTTTCGAACAACGATGACGTATTTAGATTCGTCAATCAGAAAATCGGATATTGTTTGAAGTGGAGATACTTCAGATGAAGTTAAATCGAAAATAAAAGTTATGAGTAACGTAAAAAAATATTTATTATGAATAACTAAGGCAACGTAAAAACATAAAAATCAAAAATAAAAGTTATGAGCAACGAAAAAAAATATTTATTATGAATAACACTTATTGAAAAGCTAAACTTATTTTCATTGAGAATAACTATTATTAAAAGAAACAAAAATTTATTTCTACAATATAACAGTTATGGCTAAATTTTTATAGGTATTTCTTATAACAGTTATGTCTCTGATTTAGATAGCTCTTTCTTCAATCTTTCGAAAAAAAATATTTGAAAAATAAATAAAAAATTTTTAATATTTTTTTTCTGAAATCAAAAACTTTTTTGACTTTTCGTTTTTAAATGGGCCCTTATTATTTTTTTTTCTTAAAATAAAGCTTAGATATTTTCCGTGAAGACCTATTTGGTCGCTTAGTGGGATGCGAGTTCGGTATCTATTAAAATAAATGTCTTGTAACTCAAAACATACAATTTTATACTTTTTTTGCAAAATCAAAATTTTTCCAATATGGTCCCTTTTGTCCAAATTTTTTTTAACTCAAAAGAAAGCTTAAGTCTTTTCCTTTTAGACCTATTTGGTAGCATATTGGGATGAGAGTGGGATATCTGTCAACATTTTTCCAATATTGGAAAAAAAAAATCGATTTTGCATTACAAAATATTTATTTTGATACACAGAAAAAACAGATTCGTGATAGCAACCGAATTTGTTGCCAATCGAATGATTCGGTTGCACACATATAATTTTTCAGTCCTAACTACAGAAAGTCAGTTGATAAAGAACAACTTCAGTTAAGGCAACTAAACTTTAGTTACCCATTTCAAAATATTGTAGCCATAACTGTAAAATTCGGTCACTAAGATAGAATCATTCGATTAGCAACAAATTCGGTTGCTATCACGAATCTGTTTCCTCTGTGTAGATACCCCACTCGCATCCCACTAAGTGACCAAAAGTATCTTAAAGGAATGGACTTAAGCTTTTTTTGAGCAAAAAAAAAATTAAAAATATTGGAAAAAAATTCAAAAAAATTCTGAATTTAGATTTTGATTTTTCCAAAAAAAAATTCAAAAATTGTATTTCTTGAGTTACAAAATATTTATTTTGATAGATATTCCACTCACCGATCTTGTTGATCTGAGTTACTATCCAACAGAACTAACCTTGGTGCTAATTTCATGCCGATCGGAAGACATCGATTTCAAAAGTTGGTTCACTTGACATGAAATGACCCCTATATATATGTATAAATACATATTTACCTACGACCAGGCAATCTTAATCTTTCTTCCAACAATAATGTGAAATGTGGAGTAAAAACTGAATAACTATAAAAAAAGTATATGTATGTTTCTAAATGTTGTGTAAAATCGTAATATTTTCTTTTTACCCTCGTTTTGTTTTGTGCCAAAGAGCCTTCTCAAAAGAAGTTAGACACGCAAAGATGAATACGTATGGATGTGTTATAGAAATATATATGTATACACTTATTCTAGTTGGAATATTGTGCATGTTTGTGCATGTTTTTTGCATGAGTGTCTACGTATTTGTTTTTTGTGTTCGAGTATGCATTTGAGTACTATTTTAAGTGCAACATTAGAGTGCAATCAAATGAATGTTAAAACTTTGTTGAGGTAGTCAACATGAATATTTGTTCTGTTGTTGCTGTTATATTTTTTTTCACCCTCAAAGAAATACAAAATTTTTATTTTTAAAGATTAAATGAACGATTTACGAAACAAAGTCTGTTATTTTTATGTTTTATGAATAGTAATATCTAGTCAGAGAGGGTAATATTGGCCACATGATGGTCTTCTATGTCTTTGAGTATTCGTATAGAACTTTCATAAAAAGATAAATATGGAATGCAAAAACAAATTAACATACTTTAGTAAAAATAAGACCTAAATATAAAAATTCTTATGTATGAAAAAAGAAGAGAGACTTAGTTTTCAGTGGAATATAATGAGATGCTACCAAAACAAATCAATAACAGTTTGTATCCTACTTATATTTCTTAAGTATTAGCATCGTACTTATTTCTCCACTATTCTCATTTAAAGTAATGTTGAATAATGGAGATAACAACTTCAATCCTTTTGTATAATTTTTCTAAATCTATATAATTTAAATATTGGCTCTGCGATCTGTCTTGTAAGTATGTCGAATATCAACTTTATAGATCTTCGTTGAGCTCTGGAGAAAAAGCAAATTATATATATGAAATCTCGTACGCCAGTTATAAAGTATGAAGACAGTATGATGTCTAAAGCTACAAACTAGCACTTCTGAATACGATCGGTAGAGCAAGATCATTTAGTAACATACACAAATTTGCAAATGTTGCCATGTGAAGAACCATTTCGAGTGTCTAATAATACATTTGATATACTCATGAATAGAGAGAGTTGTTTAACAAAGGTTGCGCGGTGAAAAAAGAAATTCTTAAGGTACTCCTCCTCATTCTTCATTTCGCATTTACTTCAGATGTAATTTATAGATCCTTCGGCTTATCAATAATATATTTTCTTTGAGATTTGTGCGTTTTCCAGATTGCTCTAACTTTTAGATTGATCATGCTATGTCTCTCGAATATCCCTTCTATTTTCCGGAGTATTATCTCGACATAACTAAATAATCTGAAGTTAAACCATTCCACAAATGAAACAAATGTTGTTCAGATATGTCTTAATGAATAACAAGTAAGAGAGCTATATTCGGATGTACCGAATCTTATATACCCTTCACCATATTATACTTTAAAATACAAAATGAAAAAAACAAAAATTCAAAATTGATTTTGAAAATGTATATACTGAAATATTTTCTTTACTTCTTTAATTTGAAAAAAAAGTACCGCTGAAGTACCAAAGCTTATGGTGAATATAATCCATCTGTTTCAATATGCGATAGATGGTTTTTGCGGTTCAGATTTTGACACAGAAGATAAAGATCGCCCAGGCCAGCCCAAAAAGTTTGAAGTCCATGAATTGGAGGCATTACTCCATGAAGATTGTTGTAAAACCCAATAAGAGCTTACATAGTCATTGGGGGCTAGTCAGGCAGCAAGTTCAAAATGTTTGCAAGCAGCAGGGATATTTGGTACCAGACGAATTGAAGCCGAGAGATCTTGATAGACTATTTTGTTTGTTCGAAATGATGCTTGAACGATATAAAAGAAAATCATTTTTGTACTGAATCATTACTTGCGATGAAAAATAAATGCAAATTAATTAATATTGAAAAGTGGAGTGCGCCAATTCTCTTCAACATTGTTCTCGATACCATTATGTTCGGGACAATGCAGAATGGGAATGGTATAAGCATCTGAATGGAAGCTTAAGGGACCTGAATTAAATGAAAACCGCGATATAAAAGCCAGACAACCATTTGGTAAGCTGAAATCCGTCTGGAGCTCTCGAACACTTTCGCAACGAGTGAAGCTTAAAATATTAAATACAAACGTGAAGTCAATCCTACTCTATAGTCCATATTTTAAAATTGTATAGGAGAAACAAAAAACATTCAAACTTTTTTTTGCGTAAATATTTTTGAATTCTGTAAACTCAATTTTTTTTTGGTATTTTTCTTTGTTTTTGATGTGCGTAAAAGCAAAATGATAACATAAGTATTTGCCGAGATAAAAGGTTTTTTGGACTTAGAGCTTTTTCTATTGCTTAGTTTGTATTTTTTCTATGGACTTGTCTTTCATTTCTTATTTACTAGTTTTTATATCTGAATTACTAAGTCATTAATATAGACAATATGGATAGAAATTTCAAAGTCCATTGCAACGATTTATATAAGGCTATAGTAAGTTGGACATACAATGGGTCAAAATCAGGAAAAATATATTTTAACCCGATTTTTTTTTTCATTAAAAAAATATTTTTTTTTTAATTTGTAAAAATTTAAAAAAATTTAAAAAAAATTTAAAAAAAAATTTGGAAAAAACTTTTTTAAGAAGGATATATGTATAAGATTCGGCACAGCCAAATATAGCTCTCCTACTTGTTTTTCACTAATAATTTTAAAAAAATTTAAAAAACTTGAAAAAAGAAATTTAGAAAAAAAAAAATTTGGTAAATTTTTTTTTTGAATTTTAAAAAACAATTTCTAATTTTTTCTTTAAATTCTGTATACCTAAAAATATTTAAAATTTGTATTTTAAAGTACAATTTGGTGAAGGATATACATATAAGATTCGGCACAGCCGAATATACATAGCTATAATACATTTTTGTAGATGTTTGTAACGCCCAAAAATATTAGTCTAACACCCTCAGAATTAGTCTAGCACACTCAGAATCACTTTATGAGTCGATTAATTTTGAAGACATTTCGATAAAATTTGGTATATACACTTTTTTTAGGCCCAAGGACGAAGCCTATTGAAACTAGCTGAAATCGGTCCATTATTTCCCCTAGCTCCCATACAAATGTCCTCCCGAAATACTTGGAAATACTATGGAAACCATGTCACCTAATTTCATGCCGATCGGTCTATAATTAGTCATATCTCCCATATAGGGCCCACATATAATTTCTTTGGCCTAAGGACAAAGCCTATTGAAACTGGCTGAAATCGGTCCATTATTTCACATAGCCCCCATACAAATGTCCTCTCGAAATTGGACTTTATCGGTCATAAATGTTTAATTTATATATGTATCTACACAAATTTCGCTCCAAATAAGTTTTATATACACAAAATTCATGTCACCAAATTTTGTTACGATCGGTCCATAATTAGTCATAGCTCCCATATAGACCCGCTTCCGAAAATCACTTTAACATGCTTAAATCACTTAAAAATGTTGGTATATACACAAAATTCAACATAAATAACTTTCATATAGACATAAATCACACGACCTAATTTTATGGTGATCGGTCCATAATTGGTCATATCTCACCATATAAGGCCCACTTCCGAAAATCACTCACGAATATAAATTATTGATATTGTAAAAGAAAAATATTTTTACTCATTTACTTGGTGTAGGGTATTATATGGTCGGGCTTGACCGACCATACTTTCTTACTTGTTTTAATACATGTCATTGAACAATTTGACAGAAATGGTTAAACTGTACTTTTTCTTGGGACTTAGAGCTTTTTATTGTGATAAATTGGACTAAGCGCTTTTGCTCATCACTACAAAACAACAACAAAAAGCGAGATAACTCCAATTTTTATCTTTGTAATCAATGTATTTTTACTTATTGTACATTATTGCATTAAAATCTCAATTTCTAAAAAAGTGTTTTCTAAAAAAGGTCAATTTTCGGTTAACCGACAAACCGGTTTTTTAAAAAGTCGGTTTTTTATAAATACTACTGTGATCACTCACAAAATCCACCCAAACAGATTCCTGATATGCTAAATAAAATATATAATTCCTGTTCAGCAGCATATTTTTCCGAATGTTAAATGATTATTTCATAATTTCTCTGTTACAGCTTTTACTCTTACTATATATTTTGCTTGTAAGTAGACATATTATCTTTCACATTTCCAAGAATTTAAACGTTTCCCATTTTTTGTTTATATTTAAAAAAAAGAATGTTTTATTTTTTCAAACATCTAACGATATGTAAACATTTTTTTGTGTTGTAGTGCTTCTGTGTAAAGCTCTTCTTGTTCTAGTATTTGTTTATCAATCTGTTTAAAGCTTAAATAAAATGTAAACAAAAATGAAGAAACAGTTTTCATAATTTGCAACACAAGAGTAAGTAGAACATTTTAAAACAAACGTTATTTAAATAAAATAATTGCTATTTTCTTGAAATGGAACAAGTTATGGAAAATTTACAAACAAAAAAACTTCACAATTTGTTTTCAGTTAAAATTTCTAGGAAATATAGTAAGTAATATTTACAAATTAACTTATTAATCTTGAAATTAAAATCTGTACCTCTTTACTTTTTCCCATTCAATATAATAAACAGTTTGTTTGTTTTTCTTTCTTAAAACCGTGTATCTAATTATTGACACTTTATAATTTCATATTGTTATCATATTGTGAAATAACATTTCACTTTCATATTTTATTAAGTAACTAAGAGTTTCTTGAAACAACATTTTCCCCATTGACTTTTGGTAGCAACCAAACAAAAAATAAAAAGAAAAAAAGTTTCCCATGGCTGGCGCAAAAGTGTTTTTCAATTTCTTGTTAGTTTCTTTTTCATCTTTACTTTTTTTATTTTAACCACAAAAAGTTTAGACAAATATTATGGTTTTTAACTTTGTTCCCACAACACAAGAACGAAAAAATAAATAAAGAAAAAAACAAAAAAAACTCATAAAAGTTGCAGCTTGTGCATTTATGTCTATACAAGTAAGAAAAAAATAAAATTAAAATGAATTGAAAAGTTTTCCCTGTCATTGATCGTTATTGTGTGGGTGTACTCGTTGCATGGACCCACTTACTTATTAAAAGACAGGATATAAAAGAGCATAAAAGGCAAAATAATAGTGTAGAGAGGAATATTGTAAAAAAAGTATGCAGTTTTTTATGCTGCACATTTCAAGTGCCAAATAAGAGGCAATAAATAATTTTTAAAAATAGAATGATGCGTTTTTTTATAATACTTTGAAACAAGGCAAAGATTTCTTTAATAATGGTAAATTCATAAATGACTTGTATTAAAGATGGAGTGAATCTAAAAAAGTTTTCATTTCCGAAATTTTAAGGTCAGTAGAAATAATATGTTCAAACATTTTACGAATTTCGAAATGTTAACATCTTCCTTAAATCTTTAAATATAAACAACTTTTTTCTAAATTGTAAAACAAAGACAAACAAAAAAGTACTGCAAAAGTAAGAAAGAAAGAGAGACACACAAAAATAAGTACAGAGACTGCAAGACATATGACACAGCTTGTCAAATGTTAAGTATGTAAGGATATGTGGGAATATTTTGACAGTTTTTTTTTTCATTACACCACTTGGGGGCATTTGGCTTCCACAAAGCATCTCCATCTTATATGAATTGTTGAAGTAGTTGTTTTTTTTTCGCGTATTTGCCCATGTAATTGGAGTATCGTGCGTCTTTTGTTCGGTGTTGCCATTAAATCGATTGTTATTGTTTGTATCAGTTTAAACGGATGTTGTTCCGGCTAAGTAGATGATTGGTCTGCAGTAGCGGGTCTTCGGATACATGTATGATGTTGCCATAAGGATTCAATCGATTGTTATTATTGCCTTGTGTCAGTTTCGTTAATCGATTGTTGATCCAGCTAAGTAGATGATTGGTCTACTGTAGCTGGTCTAGGATAATGGTGCTGCCATCTGTCGTTGCCTAGAAACAACGCACTCTGTGTATTTGGTGTAGTGGTGGGGAACCTTGCTGATCTTTATCTTTGATTCCTACCTTTTTCTCCCAGGGGGTGGGTGGCGGTCTGCCTGACCTTTTTCCATGATGTTATACTCTTTTAAAGGTGGAGGAGTGGTCAGGGGACTTCTTGGATGGATTGTTTAGAGGGAGGTTAATTCTAAAAACTCGAAAACCATGATTTAAATTTTTCGTCCTCTGTCAGGGATCGAACCTGGGGTGCTTGGTTTTGTAGGCAAGCACTTTAACTACTACACCATGTCGCCACACTATTTTGACAGTATTTCAGTTTTATTTTTATACCCGCCACCAAAAAGATGAGAAGATTATTTGATTTCGTCATTCCGTTTGTAACATTTCGAAATATTGCTCCTAGCACCAAATTGTATATATATTATGAGGTCTTATGAAATTCTAAGTGGATCTACCTATGTCCTCTATAATTGATCTACACTAAGGCTCCTTTTATAGTTTAGAACATTTATAACTATTATAATAATTATAAGAGTAGATTTAAATCAAACTCAATGATACAAATTGCATTTTAAGATGAAAATAATCGTATCAAGTATTTAAACTACAAACGTGTTGATATCCTTATAATTTTTTTTCAGCATTTTAATAGAAATTTTAAATTATACATTTAAATATATTTTTTAAAATATCTTTCCGTAGTCTGGCTGTACATGCGTTAGCATACAAAACTAATATTGATTCCTCTGGCAAACAAAATATATTTAAATATATTAAATTTGTCCATTCATGGATAATTGGAAATTCATTTAATATTCAATAACTAAAGATGTATGCAAATTTATTATTTATAATATAAGATATATGTATTTTCACACATACCAACACATAATACAGATTCAATTTATTGTTTATCATAGACATTTTTTTTATAAATATTCTCAACATTTGTTGATAAACAAATATATGTGTGTTTAAATAATTGCATAAATATCCGCAGGATATTATTTTGTCAACATACTTTAAAAACGTTTGATTTTGATAGGTTATATTGATGTAAATATATACATATGGGGGATTTCATGTCAAGTGAACCAACTTTTGAAATCGATGTCTTCCGATCGGGATGAAATTTGCACCATGGTTAGCTCTTTTGGATAGTAACTCAGACACAATTTTTCAACAACATCGGTCGAGAACTCTCTGATTTATAGGGGGTAAAATTTTGACAATTTGGTCAAACAGGGGTTTTTTCTTATCCATGTAACTTATTACCTATTGTTCTTAGCAAAATGTGTTCCAAATAGTATAGATAGCTATTTCTTCGATCTTTCGAAAAAAAATATTTAAAAAAAAAATAAAAAATTTTTAATATTTTTTTTCCGAAATCAAAAACTTTTTTGACTTTTTTTTAAAATACGCTATTTTTTTTTATTTTTTTTTTTTCTTAAAATAAAGTTTAGATATTTTCCTTGAACACCTACTTGGTCGCTTAGTGGGATGCGAGTGGGATATCTATCAAAATAAATATTTTGTAACTCAAAACATAAAATTTTTGACTTTTTTTGCAAAATCAAAAACTTTGTTGACTTTTTTTTTTCAAAATGGACCCTTTTTTAATCTTTTTTTTTAGGTCAAACAAAAGCTTAGATATTATCCTTGAAGACCCTTTTGGTCGCTTAGTGGGATGCGAGTGGGATATCTATCAAAATAAATATTTTTTAACTCAAGACTTACAATTTTTGACTTTTTTTTTTGCAAATACGATTTTTTTTCCAAATGGGCCCTTTTTTTAAAATTTTTTTTGTAGTCAAAAGAAAGCTTAGGTCCATTCCTTTAAGATATTTTTAGTCCCTTAGTGGGATGCGAGTAGGATATCTATCAAAATAAATATTTTGTAACGCAAGACATACAATTTTTTAATTTTTTTTTGCAAAATCAAAATTTTTTTCCAATATGGGCCCTTTTTTAATTTTTTTTTTTTGCTCAAAAGAAAGCCTAGATCCATTCCTTTAAGATATTTTTAGTCCCTTAGTGGGATGCTAGTGGGATATCTATCAAAATAAATATTTTGTAACGCAAGACATACAATTTTTTAATTTTTTTTGCAAAATCGAAATTTTTTTCCAATATGGGACTTTTTTTTAAAATTTTTTTTTGCTCAAAAGAAAGCTTAGGTCTTTTCCTTTAAGACCTATTTTGTCACTTAGGAAGATGTGAGTAGGATATCTATTAAAATAAAAATGTTGTAACTCAAGACATTCAATTATTGACTTTTTTTTTGCAAATTCGAATTTTTTTTCAAAATGGGCCCTTTTTTAAAAATTTTTTTTAGTCAAAAGAAAGCTTAGGTCCATTCCTTTAAGATATTTTAGGTCCCTTAGTGGGATACGAGTGGGATATCTATCAAAATAAATATTTTGTAACTCAAGATATACAATTTTTGATTTTTTGGCAAAATCAAAAACTTTTTTGACTTTTTTTTAAAATGGGCCCTTTTTGTAATTTTTTTTTTTGCTATAAAGAAAGCTTAGGCCTATTCCTTTAAGATGGTTTTGATCGCTTAGTGGGATGCGAGTGGGATATATATCAAAATAAATGTTTTGTAACTCAAGACATACAATTTTTGTGTTAAAACATTTATTTTGATAGATATCCCACTCGCATCCCACTAAGGGACTAAAAATATCTTAAAGGAATGGACCTAGGCTTTCTTTTGAGCAAAAAAAAAAATTAAAAAAGTGCCCATATTGGAAAAAAATTTTGATTTTGCAAAAAAAAATTAAAAAATTGTATGTCTTGCGTTACAAAATATTTATTTTGATAGATATCCTACTCGCATCCCACTAAGGGACTAAAAATATCTTAAAGGAATGGACCTAAGCTTTCTTTTGACTACAAAAAAAATTTTAAAAAAAGGGCCCATTTGGAAAAAAAATCGTATTTGCAAAAAAAAAAGTCAAAAATTGTAAGTCTTGAGTTAAAAAATATTTATTTTGATAGATATCCCACTCGCATCCCACTAAGCGACCAAAAGGGTCTTCAAGGATAATATCTAAGCTTTTGTTTGACCTAAAAAAAAGATTAAAAATGGGTCCATTTTTAAAAAAAAAAGTCAACAAAGTTTTTGATTTTGCAAAAAAAGTCAAAAATTTTATGTTTTGAGTTACAAAATATTTATTTTGATAGATATCCCACTCGCATCCCACTAAGCGACCAAGTAGGTGTTCAAGGAAAATATCTAAACTTTATTTTAAGAAAAAAAAAAAATAAAAAAAAATAGCGTATTTTAAAAAAAAGTCAAAAAAGTTTTTGATTTCGGAAAAAAAATATTAAAAATTTTTTATTTTTTTTTTTAAATATTTTTTTTCGAAAGATCGAAGAAATAGCTATCTATACTATTTGGAACACATTTTGCTAAGAACAATAGGTAATAAGTTACATGGATAAGAAAAAACCCCTGTTTGACCAAATTGTCAAAATTTTACCCCCTATAACTCAGAGAGTTCTCGACCGATGTTGTTGAAAAATTGTGTCTGAGTTACTATCCAATAGAGCTAACCTTGGTGCAAATTTCATCCCGATCGGAAGACATCGATTTCAAAAGTTGGTTCACTTGACATGAAATCCCCCATATGTATGTATGTGCATAACTATTTGTTTCTTATAAAAGATACCAGAAATTCAATAAAAATTGTTTAATAATGAAGATTTTTTATTTGTTTAAGTAAAAATTTCATAAATAAAAACTTTTTAAAAATTTAAATTTATATTTTAAATTTAATTATTTTGCCTTCTCATTTTCTCGCCTTTATTTAAATAATACTGCTAGCATTTGGTTTTCTGTCATGTGGTTTACGAAAAATTTTTAAAAGCTAATAACACTGTCCAAAGGGAATGTTGAGTAGATCATTTTTGTAGAATAAACTTATAGTCCAGCTGGTATGAATTTTTTTTTTCAGTGGGTTATACTAACTGAAAAAAATGTTGTAAGTTAATATCGGAGAGAATTCTTATTATCAGAATTATATTGTGGAATTTTATGGAATTTTATTGTGGAATACGTAAAAAATATGGCAATTTTTTCATGTTCCAACTTTGGATGCGTGTAACTTTTTATAGGGATGAGATAACTGTTAGCGTATTATTTTTATTGTTTTTAAAATTGTATAGCAAATATAGATAATATTTAAAAAAAATGTCGAATCTTCGTAGGCCCGCCATATCTCAAAAACCAAAAAAAGATCGAGCAGAATTTAAAAAAATAAATAAACCTAAATATCTCTTGAACTAAAAGAGATAACTTACATATATTTTATAGATCTCCTTATGGACTATTTACGTTTTAAATTTCAGCTCATTCGGATCATACTTGAATTTTGGAGATATTTTTAACAAATGTGAGACCCGATATGGCATGTAAATCCCCATAAAATTCCACAATAAAACTCTGACAATAAGAATTCTCTCAGATATTAACTAACAACAATTATAGGCTCGCTGTTCTGTTCCAATTAAAAAGTCTCAATTTGTTGGACAGTGTAATTTATTGTCAAATAAGTGTTAAAACGAGAAAAGGTGCTGTTGTTGTTATAATTTTGTTGAAGAATAAGTAGACTAATAATATGATTTTTTAAATATGTTGGTTATGAAAGAATCAAATATTGACAATTTTTTTTGTCCTATAATTTTTTTAGGACAAAAAAATGAAATTTGTATATATTTAAAATTTAAAGTCCTTTAAATGTGAGCAAAGATCAGAATATTAAAAACTGAGAACTCAGTTTTACTATAGAGGATCTTTAATTTCATGTGTATATGATCGTGTTCAAGTCCAAATTATTGTGAAAGTCGATGTACTTAGTATGATTAAAAAGTCTGATGATTTAAATTATTTTTTATGAAGTTTGAAGTTAGAAAGTATACCCCTTTATTTTACCAATTAACGTAAAAGAAATGTCTGGTAGTAAGACATATCCTTTGTATATACAATGAACATATCGCACTCGTTCAACAATACTGTATTAACTCAAAATATTAAAATTTTCAGTAGAGGGAAAAAACTGTTTGTGGTTACATTTTAAGAGAATTTGAAAATCCGAATACATCATAGTAAGCAAATTCCATTTGAAAATATATCTACATTGTTCTTCTTTGAAATGTTTGCAATTATTGCAAAATAAATAAATTTTTTGAGTTAATACCATTTTTCTGAAACTTCTCTATATTTTTTTTGTATTATTGTATTAACAAAACAGTGTTATAACGTAGACAGACGACAGCGTTAATTTGCATTAGCAGTCTTAATTCAAATTAACTTGTGAATTATCCCCATCCTAATGCGCATTAAATTTAATTAAATGCTCAAAATCAAACTGAATTTATACTGAATTTAGCTATTTCAATATGGCAATACCGTTGACTATCAATCAGCTGTTGGCAAATTGTTTATTATTGTGGTATATCAACAAAAGAGGGAAATTAATCTGTTACTTCTAAACGGTCAGCGCGGTTTAAATGAAATTTCACATGCGCAATGAGAAAGTGTTGTCAAATTTAAGTTTTGTATTTGGTCCACACAGTCCCACCAGGGGCGCGGTCAGTGGTCCCCAGAGTAGGACACCTCCGGTATGCTAAATTTGTAAAACGTTCATATTTCTTCGTTTGTGTACCGATTTCAAACAAATTACATATATAGAATCTCCGCAGAGAGCACTACAAAAAACCTTGTCTTAGCTATCAATTATCTCTTACAGCTTATGAGATATTCGCATTTGAATATTAAATTTTAAAAATTTTTACCCACCCTACCAGTTTTTTATAACACCGGGTTCAAATGTTTCCCGATTTTCTGCATTTTTGCTTTATTGGACTAACGATAAATGTATGTATCAAATAAAAACAATAATTGTTGAAAAATCATGACTAACTCCGAAGTTATTGCATTTGAATTCAAACAAATTTATAAAAGCTCTTTTTTTTGGGAATAATGTACTTTTTTTCTTTTTAAGTTATCTTAAACATTTTTACGAAGATTTATAAGGAATTTATACTTTTTGAAGAGCTAACTTTACACAAAATATTTGAAATGAAAATCGATTTTAAAATTGTTGATACCGAACGGACCAGTTCCATCCAAAAAATGACTATTTTTTATGTAAAATTTAAATTTAGGGCAAAAATTCTCAAATCGCATAGTCGACATCAAAATATAATAACTCAGTTTAGATGGACCAATATGTTCTTAATTATCTTGTAAAAGGTTCCGATAACACCTGGTGTGGATATTATAGCCAAAAAACCAAAAAATCCCATTTTTGGGATTTTTCAAAACTTTTTTGGGAATTGCGGGATTCCTGATAACAAATTTCAAAATTTGTTTTAAATTTAGCATTTTCAATAGTAAAATCGATATAAGTGTGAAATTTCATAAGAAAATATTCATAAATAAAAATTCGCAAAATTTTTTTTGTCATATTTTTCAGAAAAGTATTCTATGATTTTTATACCCTACACCACCATAGTGGGGAGGGTATTATGCGTTTGTGCAGATGTTTGTAACGTCCAAAAATATTAGTCTAGCACCCACCTTAAAGTATACCGATCGACTTAGAATCACTTTCAGAGTCGATTAAACGATGTCCGTCCGTCCGTCCGTCCGTCCGTCTGGTTGGCTGGCTGGCTGTCCATGTAAACCTTGTGCGCAAAGTACAGGTCGCAATTTTGAATATATTTCGATAAAATTTGGTACATATAATTTTTTCGGTCCAAGGACGAACCCTATTGAAACTGGCTGAAATCGGTCCATTATTTCATATAGCCCCCATACAAATGTCCTCCCGAAATTGGACTTTATCGGTCATAAATGTTTATTTATATATGTATCTACACAAATTTCGCTCCAAATAACTTTTATACATACGAAATTTATGTCACCAAATTTTATTACGATCGGTGCATAATTAGTCATAGCTCCCATATAAGACCCGCTTCCGAAAATCACTTTAACGTGCATAAATCGCTTAAAAATGTTGGTATACACACAAAATTCAACATAGTTAACTTTAATATAGACATAAATCAGACGACCTAATTTTATGGTGATCGGTCCATAATTGGTCATAGCTCCCATATAAGGCCCACTTCCAAAAATCACTCAAAAATATAAATTATTGATATTTTAACAGAAAAATATTTTTACTCATTTACTTGGTGTAGGGTATTATATGGTCGGGCTTGACCGACCATACTTTGTTACTTGTTTTAATTGTCAAATGTTATACATATTTTTGAGAAATAAACAAAATTCCCTATCCATTGCTATATAACATGTCTACCTTATATTTTTTTAATTAGGGAAAACTTAACATCTAGTAGAGAATTTACGGATTTGCAACAAATTTTTTCACAATTAAACAGTTGTTTACAAACAGCTGTTTACTAAATCCAAAAACTGTCGTCTGTCAGGGTTAAATTTTAATTCACATTAGTGTGTTGTTAATGCAAATTAACTCTGTCGTCTGTCTACGGTATTAACTCAAAATACAACCAAATTTGAATTAAACAATTTGGTTATTTTTAACTTGAATAAAGACTCAATTCAAAATAATATTTTTTTTATGAAAATATACGATGTATATCTATTTAATTTTTTGTACTAACTCAAAATAATACCTTTTTGTTGATACAAAGATAGTCACTAATTATCACGAAAATGGTCTTAAATGTGGTTTTCGAGATGAAAGAGTAATCGGAGAACGTTGAAATTTTTACAGTAAATAGATATTGATGTTGTTAGTTGATTTCTTGCAAAAAGTGTAATTTTAAAAATTTTGAGTTAATACACTATTGTTGAACGAGTGCGATATGTATTTACATCGAAAATAATATTTATTGGGAGTATGACTTTTTTAATTTATTTATTTTGAGATTTTTTTATTTTGAAATATATGGACAATATAAATTTCTTCAAAGTATTGGCCATTGTTAGCTATGACATTTTAACATCTTTCTGGCAACATATGGATTCCGCGCTCATCTTTTGAGGCCAAGAACGAATCAAGCCAATTTCAGATAATCTGTTTCAAAGTGAAGAGTATCTCAGAGAGAGTAATCTGCAACGAAAGCAAATAGATGTCGGACGGGGCTCGGCCTGGAATATAAAGCTAGTGAGGCAAAATTTCCCAATCACTTCATTCTTAATAGATTTTACCAGGTATTGCAACATGTGGCCGATCGTTGTCATGATGGAATATTACGGTTTCATGTCTGGCCGTATATTCTGTGCATTTTTCTGCTAATGCTCGCTTCAAACAGATCAGTTGCGTTCAGCATCTCATAATATATA
Organism: Calliphora vicina; assembly: GCF_958450345.1. NCBI lineage: Eukaryota > Metazoa > Arthropoda > Insecta > Diptera > Calliphoridae > Calliphora > Calliphora vicina. Next base: position 31,067,289 of record NC_088782.1, on the reverse strand, counting down.
AAACACTTTTGCTCCCACCAAATACAGAGAATTAAATTAGCGAATGGATTGGTGTCGATTCGGCAGGTAGGCCGGGCTTTACGAACGATCTCTCACACTTCGGGATATTGTAATGGATCCATTATTCATCGCATGTAATGATTCGGTACAAATATTCTTATGGTACCCAATTTCTCTGCTTTTGGATGAAGCTTGCTGCTCGTAAACGTTTTGAATTTACTGATTGCGTAGCTCCCAATGATTTTCCAAGCTCTTGTTGAGTTTTACAACAATTTTTATGAAGTATTAAAGTCACAGTAATTATTGGTATGTTTGTGACAACCATTTTTATGATGAAGAATTTATGTTGTTCTCAGCTTATGGTTATCAAAATCTGAGAACAACATATTATGGTGAATCATTCACCATGTCAATCATGTCACAAACATATACTTGTTCACTACAACCTTATATGTGATTGACACAATCATGTGAATCTTAAGTTAACCATATTATGGTTACCACAATCATATAAACAATTACTGTGACATAATATAGTTAAAAAACTTGTAAACATTTTGAAATGGTTACATGTACAGCTACAATTTTTCTCTGTTATTCTCGTTATTTAAAAAATACTTATTATTAGTCAGCAAAGTTAGAAAGATGCTAAAAATTCTCACCTTTTTATAAAATCATCAATATCGCTTAATTGGTGAACGGAAAAGCTTTTTGTAAGACGATTTAATAAATTATTGTGAAAGTCGATGTAAAACGATTTTAACAGCTGACTAATTTTTTTAAGAACGCATTTTCACACTTAGATAATAATTCTGGATAACCATAGTTTGAACTTAGAATATAATTGATTAATTTTAGAAATTAACATAAAAATAATTTGTATATCTTACATTAGAGTTCGTTTGTGACCAGTACCTCGTTTCTGTATTGTATGTGAAAAACTTTTCATTCGAAATATTTATAAACTTCTTGTTAAACACAGGTCGAGTATTATGTGCTGTTTTTCTATAGCGAACGAGTACTTTGAGTGGAAATTTAACATATGTTTTGTTATTGTTAAAAAAACAAAATACATTTAAAACGTCCACTCAAAGCACTCGTTCGTTATAGAAAAACTGCACATTAGTAAATCGTTTACTGTGTCTGTACTTTTAATGTATTCAGGTTAAACATTACCTAAGTCATCCTGTTAAAAACTGAATGACTACTAGAATTTTTAAATTTTTTTCGTTGCGAAAACTTCTCACAAGTTACAGAAACGGGGTACAGGTCACTTCATTTAATTTTCGGGTATCATCATTTTTCTGAAGGTTTTTGCGTAAATAAAAATAATGGCGTCCTTTTTTTGGAAAATTTTCACTCCTTGTGTTGTTTCAACACACCTAAAGATACGGATTTTGAGCACAGTTTTCTGTAGAGCAAAAACGGTTGAATATATTGCAAATCTGATTTCACCATAGAATTCTGCATCAAACATTAATACAATTGATGTGTTTTGAATCCTTAAAAATAGTTCCACAAACCCACAACAGGGGGCGCAAATCTCATAAAAAAAATAAATTTTTATAACCTACACCACCATAGTGGGGAGGGTATTATGCATTTGTGCAGATGTTTGTAACGCCCAAAAATATTAGTCTAACACCCACCTTAAAGTATACCGATCGACTTAGAATCACTTTCTGAGTCGATTAAGCGATGTCCGTCCATCTGGTTGGCTGCATGTAAACCTTGTGCGCAGAGTACAGGTCGCAATTTTGAAGATATTTCGATGAAATTCGGTACATATTATTTTTTCGGCTCAAGGACCAAGCCTATTGAAACTGGCTGAAATCGGTCCATTATTTCACCTAGTCCCCATACAAATGTCATCTCGAAATTGGACTTTGTCGCTCGTAAATGGTTAATTTATACAGGTATCTACACAAATTCCGCTCCAAATAAGTTTGATATACACAAAATTCATGTCACCAAATTTTATTACGATCGGTCCATAATTAGTCATAGCTCCCATATAGACACGCTTCCGAAAATCACTTTAACGCGCATAAATCGCTTAAAAATGTTGGTAAACACACAAAATTCAACATAGTTAACTTTAATATACACATAAATCACACAACCTAATTTCATGGTGATGGGTCCATAATTGGTCATAGCCCCCATATAAGGCCCACTTCCGAAAATCACTCAAAAATATAAATTATTGAAATTTTAAAAGAAAAATTGTTTTTGCTCTTTTACTTAGTGTAGGGTATTATATGGTCGGGCTTGACCGACCATACTTTCTTACTTGTTTTTTTTTAAATTGCACGATGAAATGGCATTTTAAGCTTAGCAAAACGGCTAAGGCATAGTTTGCCTTAGGAAAACATTTTTAAAGTCACATAACTTTTTAACGGGTTGCCATAGAAAGGAAATATTGGTAACGTTTTAATATTCATCCTGCGTGTTTAAAATATCAAAAATCCTTTTTTTTATTTTTTTGATGAGATTTGCGCCCCCTGTTGTGGGTTAGTGGAACTATTTTTAAGGATTCAAAAAACATCAATTGTATTAATTTTGAAACACCACAAGGAATGAAAATTTTCGAAAAAAAAGTACTCCATTCTTTTTATTTACTCAAAAACCTTCAGAAAAATTATGATACCCTCAAATCAAATTTTTGAAATTAACTGTAATCTACATATCTACACCAAAAATAATATTAAATATTCGTTAAACTTTTTCTCCTTTCTTGTCTTTTAAATGGTCATTAATTTTATGAATAAATTCTTATAATAAACATGTACATATTTTCATACTAAATATATGTTTACTTATGTATGTTTAAGACAATATTTTGGATGTCTAAATTCATTTTCTTCTTGGCAATTGAATAAATATTATATAAATTGGCCTTTAGGCTACATTATAGATTTCTTAAGTGTTGTTTGTATCTCAGTTTCAAGTACTGGCAGTAGTAGTATTATCAAATAAGTTTGTTTGGCAGTGTGAGGCTGTGGCATCTTAGATTTCTCGCCATCGTTTTATGTAAAACTAAGAAGGAGACTTAAAAAGTTGGTCCTCAAAACAAATCTCCATCTAAGAGTTTTTCTGCTTTTATTATGTTTTTCATAATTTTTATAATCCAAATTATATTCCTAGTAATTGTATTTTAGCGCTGCTTTTATATATTTTTTATTTCTTTATTGGATGATGATAATGATGACGACGATGATGAAGTTTGTAATTAGTAGAATTGCGTTGTATTATGGATTGATGATGGGCTGTTTTATTTAATTTTCCATTTCCATTCCCACACTTCTATCGTAGGATCAACTAATGCTCTGATAAGTTTTTATGCAAAATGAATGAACGAATGAATAAAAAACTAATAAAAAAAAAACAAAAACAGTTTATTGTTAAGTGGCGTTAAATTATTGTTGAATTGGTAGTTTCAATGAAATAAAACAACTTGAGTAAAAAGAAAAGAAATTTATTTATTATGTTCAATTGTATAGAGCAGCGCGATTATTTGAAATTTGAGTTTGTATTGTTGATGGTTTAATGGTGGATGATGGCACAAATAAAGTAAGTGTGTGTTTAAACAATATTAATGAGGTGAATTCAAGTGATGGAAACTGTTTTGTGTTAGTTTCTTTATTGGTTGGTGTTGCTTAATAATAAATCGCTTAAGCCTTTTGTTTAGCGCCTATTTCTTTAACATTTTCTAAACAACAATAGAGCAAATTCATATTTAAATGGGGTCAGCATTAAAATTGTTTGCATTTATGTATTTTTACTCATTTATTTGCTGTTTTTTGTAAAAGGGGTACAAGGTTTACAAATTTATTTGAAGGCATTGAAATTAAAATTGTAAAACTTTGGGTAAAAGTATATAGGAAAAGAAGGTCATTCAAATTTTTGATGTTAAAATTATTTAAAATATTTATTTTTTCTCAAAGTAATTTAAAGTAAGAACTAATAGAAAAATATAGGTGCACAAATTATAACATTAGAGTTAGAAAAAAAACGACATTGGCCTAACAATGCAGATAGAAATATCTAAATCTTTCATTATGAAATATGTGAAATTAAGGGTTTTGACAAAACTTCGACTTGTAAAATTTTACATTTTATTACATAAAACCGAATTTTGTATTTCAGCTTTCATTTAGGGCTTCCTATCTTTTGCGCTCAATATTGGTAGCCAGTTCAAATCACTTCCATGTGAAATGACCATGTCCTCAAATAGAAGTTGGTAATCATCGATCTATAACGCGAGCCCTTGAATGTGTTGGCCTGGACTGGCCAACATCGGTCTCAAAGAAATATGGCCGAATGATTTTTTCGGGCATTGGACGCTCTTTGATTTCATGTGTATTGGTATCGTCCCATATTTGAAAATTCGCGAAGCGCGCGGAACGTTGCCCGAACAGAACACTTATTTTGATAAAACCATTTAAGTCTTGTTAAACGTCATATCCGCCCATGGTGTTTTGGTGAAGCAAGCTGAATAAATGACAGCCAATTCGACAGTTGTAGCTTCAAGGATGTGGCTCCTATCAACTGTAAAAGTTTGGATGTGGATTTGGCCTTTCAGTGTTGAAATCAGTATATACAGTGCAATTTGTTCGAATGTTTAAGTTTATTTAAATAGTTAAAAAACAAACCTAAATTTAAGTTAAATATGGAAAACAAAAGTGATAGTAAGTGCTTAATATTCTAAGAAATATATTTTGTAAAAAAAAAAATGGTTTTTGGCTAAAAAACTTATACTTCTGACATAACCTTTAATTTTATAATATTTTCTGAAAAATTAACTTTGGATAAACTTTTAAAAAGTTGGCCGGATTTGGCCGGGTTTAAACAATCAGAAACATGTTAAATGTAGAATTTTTAGTTTAATTTGCCAATTTCATGTTGCACTTTTTAAGAAATATCATTTTTCGTTGGCATCCTCCGCTTGCAAAATAACGAGCTTGCGGAAGTTTGGTTGGATGAACAAAAGAGAGAGGAGAAGAATGCTGCTGTTTACAATTTTGTTGTTGCTCAAGTTGAATGCGGCAATATTTTGAATGAAGAAACGGTTTATGTGAAGGAAAAATGTTCTTTTTTTTACGTTTTGGAAATAAAAATGGAACATGAATTTGAAAAATTTTACCTCAGATTCGAAATCAGCAATCATGAATACTCCCGTATACCGATTTTAATGTAAATCAGAAGACATTTTAAAATTTACGCCGCACAGTGGCTCATTTTCGTTTTTCATCGGCCAAAACTCTGTAACTTTTGAACCGATAGAGATATTTTCGAAATTTTGATGGACAGATGTCTTCTTATATTTTTCTCCAGTTTTAATTTCATTGAAATCGGTTCAGCAGTTGTTGAGAAATTTAAAGCTAAAGTTGAACTTTTAATTTTTTATATCATTAAGTATGAAAATGCGGATTATTTTATTTTTTGCATCAGCTTTACTTATAAAAAAGTTGTAAGCAGATATAAACAAGTAAGGACATATATTCGGTAAAGCTCTACCATATAATGCCCTACACCATAATTTATTTTTGTGAATGATTTTCGGTAGAGGGCATTATATGGGAGCTATGACTAATTATGGACCGATCGCCATGAAATTAGGTCGTGTGATTTATGTTATTGTTATTTCTGTTAAATTTTATGATTATACCAACATTTGTGAGAGATTTATGCTCGTTAAAGTGATTTTCGGAAGCGGTCCTTATATGGGAGCTATGACTTATTATGGACCAATCGTAATGAAACTATTTTATGTTTATACATACCTGTAGTTTTATAAGATTTATGCACGTTAAGTTGATTTTTGGAAGCGGGAATTATATTGGAGCTATGACTAATTATGGACCGATAATCATAAAATTAGGTGACATTAATTCAGTTTATACAAAATTTGTTTCGAGCTAAATTTGTGTAGATACCTATATAAATTAACCATTTACGACCGAATGGACCGATTTCAGTCAGTTTTAATAGGCTTCGTTCTCGGGCCGAAAAAAAATGTATGTACCAAATTTTATCGCAATATCTGCAAAATTGCGACTTGTACTTTGCGCCAGTCATATGAATATGTAAAATAAAAATAGAAAAAAAATTTGGGAATAATTTCATTCAAATGAAAAAAGCAGGGACATAACTGTTATAACCAATATTGGAAAAAATCCTGAAATAATTGTTTATCAAGAATTTTTGAAAAATGGTCCCTGAATAACAGTTAAATATAACCAATATTATTTTGGTCTTTGGTAACCATTATAAACGATTTTTATTTTATTTGGTCTTCAATAACCATTATGAAAGATTTTTATTTTTTTAGGTCTTTAATAACCATTATAAAAGATTTTTATTTTTTTTGGTCTTTGATAACTATTATTAAAGATTTTTATTTTTTTCGGTCTTCCGTAAACATTATGAGTACCAACAAAGTTTTTTAGTAGCATGGACCTGGTTTTCTTGTATTTTAAAATAGACAGAGAATGATAAATTGGTTCAGAATTTCATAAGAATCAAGAATATTTATGATTATAAACAGTTTTCTTTTAAAATGTGCAATATGTGGGAGCTATGACTAATTATGGACCAATCGGCATAAAATTAAGTGACATGTCTTCTGTATATATGAAAGTTATTTGTGCTAAATTTTATTTGAATACCAACTTTTTTAAGAAATCTATACTCGTTAAAATGCTTTTCGGAAGTGGGCCTTGTATGAGAACTATGACTAATTATGGACCAATCGTCACAAAATTTAGTAGTGAGAGTTCGGCTTATATAAAACTTATTTGTGCTGAATGTGGTTTGGATATCTATATAACTAAGATATTTATGAGGGATTATCTATTTTCAGATAGGACAATCGTTTGGGAGCTAGGAGAAATAATAGACCGATTTTAACCAAATTCAATAGACTTCGTCCTTGGGGCACTATACGGTATATCACTATGGTGGTGTAGGGTATAAATATTTGTAATGGCTGTAGTCTATCAAAGACCAAAAAAATAAAAATCATTCATAATGGTTATTGAAGACCAAAAAAAATAAAAATCTTTCATAATGGTTATCAGAGACCGAAATAAATAAAAATCTTTCATTATGATTATTAAAGACCAAAAAAAATAAAAATCTTTAATAATGGTTATCAAAGACCTAAAAAAAATAAAATTTTTCATACTGGTTATCATAGACTAAAATTTTTTGGAGTTATTTATAATTATTATTACGGGACCTATTTTTTTCCAGTTATTTTTCCTATAACCAATTGCTTATTTAAAAAAAAATAACAGTTATTTCGGGTCCCTGGAAAAAAGTGTTCAACAAACTGGTCAAAACAAGTCAACAAGTATATCGAGCCCTTAGCGCCAAATTATCGTAAGCGACAAATCACAGGAGAAGGTTTTTTTTGATTATTTTGAAATTCATACATAGAATTAAAAATGTTTTGATGTGATATATTATAATTACGTTTAAGCTAGTTACCGGCAGCAAAAAAATTATAGTTTGTTTACATTGTGCATTAATTATGGCGTTTACGATATATTTTTTTATATTAGGCTACTTTTATGGACAAAACTTGTCGCTTACGATATTTATATTTTTCTTGTTTATTTCAATTTAAAGGGATGAAAAAGTTTAAATCAGTACATATTTATGTATTTCATTTGTTTATTTACATTTTTTTTATTCAGAAAATATAAAACAAATTAAATTAGTGTTTCAAGTAAGTAGTTAACAGTATGCTTAGACTTATATATTTATGAAATATTAGTATCTATCATCATCTTTGTCGCTTTCTGCCAGAGTATCCTTAGCTTCATCATCCTGGTGATATCTTTGAGGGATTATTTCCTTTTCACACAAATTTCTTAAGTCTCTAAATTTTTGCACTGAAATGTTTAGTTGTTTTGGATAAAGAAGTTCTGGTCCATTCTCAACGATTATTGAATTCTTTGGCGAACGCATTATTTGGTTTATATTCACTTTTTCTACTCTACTATTCTCGATGTATCCATACTTAAATTGAGCTCCAAATCTCTGTTTGTCGAAATCGACAGATCTCAGACTATTAAATTTTATTTTAATATTAGTAGGAAGAAATGCGTTAGAATATGATTTCCAATTCATAAAATCACTATATTTCAATACAATGCACTCATAGCGTTTTGGAGATGTTCGCGAATTTGAAATGAGTGAAGGCCACTCAGAAGGTGCCCAAATTGTTCTTCCTTTAATAAAATTTTCAATTGTTGCAAGTATTGAATCAACGAGCATCATTGTATGTCCTGGTACCAAAAATGTAACGTTTACTTTCTGAACGAATACTGAAGTTCTTAGAAAGAACTCAGTATGTTCAGTGAGAACCAGAACATAAAAAAACCAAAACGAAAACCAAAAAACATTTCAACAGTATTAATTTAAAATTTTTTATGGTTGGACAAATTTTTCTTACAACAACAATAATAAAAAAAATTTACCAAAAAGGTGCATTGTAAAAAAATTTGAATGTAATTTTTCATTTTCCCTACCAAAAAAATTTTTAAATTTTTATATTTATCTAAATATTTATGTTTTAAAAGTTAGCTTTTCAAAAAGTACAAATTGCTTAACTATACATATTCTTAGACAACTTAAAAAGAAAAAAGTACTTTTTTACCAAAAAACTTGCGAAAAATCGCCTTTTTGAATTCAAATGCATATAACTTTGAACTCGGCCAGTATTTTTAAACCATTTTTTTATTTGACACATGCATTTGTTGTTAGTCCAATCTGGAAATATTTGGATCCGCTGTTATCAAAAAACTGGAGTAGGGTGGTTAAAAATGTTGAAAATTTAATTTTCAAATGCGAATATCTCCTAAGCTATGACAGATAATTGATAGCTACGACGAGGTTTTTTGTAGTGTTCGATAAAGAGATGCTACAAGTGTATTTTGTAGCGTATTTTTCAAATCGCTAAATATACAAAGAAATAGGGTCGTTTTAAAAAATGAAGATACCTAAGGTGTCCTATTTTGGAGACCCCCGGCCCGGCCTTGGTGGGCCCATTAGGTACAAATTTCAAACTTAAACTCGACAACACTTCCTCTTCGCTCAAGTGGAATTTCATTCAAACCAGATTAACCGTTAAGAAGTTACAGATTCATTTCCGTTTCCTATACCACTGTGTGTCGCTTACGATAAAATTCGTTTACTGTAAAATGTAAACATTGACTTACGATAACATCTTACCCCCTATAATTTTGAAGTTATTAACAATTTTGATATTCTGAGAACGCTAAAACATCAGTCGGTCCATAAAATTTTAATTTCTGCAATAACAAATTTTTTTTGAAAATATCGCTTACGATAATTTGGCGCTAAGGGCTCGATATATGGGCTAAAAGATGACACTTTGGCATTTCTCCTGGTAGTTTAACCACTTTTACTAAATGATAGTACCTGAGAAAAAAGTTAATAACTCATCAGGTATAAACGGTGCAGTTACAAATCATACCAGTTCTTAAAGACTATTATCCTACCAACATAACAAAAAAAATCATATAATTTTCAATAACAGTTTGCGAGTAATGATAATTTACTTCTAATCAAATTTAAAAAAATCACATTTTTTTTAAAATGACATAAAATATTTGACTTAACGGCATGCCACGCACACAATTGACAATATTTTCATCTAATTTTTTGGCTACCTTAGTTTCAATGTGTTTACTATTGAGTGGCATTAAAATTTTTGGAAATCGGAGTCAACAAAAAGTTGGACTTTTGGCCGATGAAATTGAGATATGAGCCACCGTGCGCCGCCATATTGGATCCGACTTTTTGAATTTGAAAAATTTTACCTCAGATTCGAAATTAGCAATCTCGAATACTCTTGTATACCAATTTTCATGTAAATCAGAAGACATTTTAAAATTTACGCCGCCATATTGGATCCGCCATTTTGAATTTGAACAATTTTACCTCAGATTCGAAATCAAAAACCATGAAAGCCCCCGAATACGGGGTTAAATGGTTTTGGGTTTTGTCTTAAATTTCTATTTAATATGCAAAAGGTCTCCTTAAATTTATTTTTATTTGTGGACGCTAATAGGAAATCTGTTAAGAATTGTTAACTATATCTTCGAAATTTTGCATTTTTGGTTTTTACTTTAAACGTTTATTTTGTACAGCACTTTACTACTACTGGTGACTACTTAGTTATATATTCTTAATTTATGTAGTGTATTAAATTAATCTATGTAGTGTAAATTAAAATAAATAGTAACCTAGCTATTAATGTAACTAGTTTTCAACCTAAATGATAGGTAAAATCACTGTTTCGGCACAATCTCCTAGAACTGCTGGGTAATATCAAACTCACATGTACAACTGCTATGCAGCATGGTTGTCTTCATATACAATTTTATAGTTTATGATGATACTTCAACTTTATATCAAATTGTAGGTTGTATAACTATCAGTCTTTCTCTTTACATTCTCCGTCTATTTGTCTTGCTTTTGGTCGGTGTGTTGCTCAACACAGATAAATGGTTTAAGGTTGATATATAATACGGACATATCTGTAGATTCAGTGTTATCACTTTTCAAATTTGTGTAAATTGCATAAAAATACTTACTTTCTTTCAACAGCTCTTGTTTTTGGTATGTATGTTTTTTCATCTTGCTTTTATACAAAATTGTATTGAGTTGAACTAGAATGTAAAAAAAAACTAAAGTTAAATAAAATATTTTTTAGGTCACGTTAAAGATTATGACCATAGATAAATACTCTTAGAGCGGAAACTAGAACTGAACTCAAACAAAAACATTACTGTAAATATTCACACATACAAGAGTTGTTTTTGTTTTCCTATAGTTTTTTTTTTAATAATAAGTTCTCCCCACTTAGGTTTTTGACAACTGAGTTAGGTCAATGACAGCAGAGTTTCTGATCTATATGTATTTATATATGAATATGATTTTGTTTTATTTTTTTCTCCTTTTTGTTTTAAATTTATTTTAAAACAAGTAAGGAAGTATGGTCGGTCAAGCCCGACTATATAATACCCTACACTAAGTAAAAGAGCAAAATTAAATTAATTTAAATTAAAATTTCAATTAAAATTTAAATAATTTATATTTTTGAGTGATTTTCGGAAGTGGGCCTTATATGGGGGCTATGACCAATTATGGACCGATCACCATGAAATTAGGTCGTGTGATTTATGTCTATGTTAAAGTTAAGTATGTTGAATTTTGTGTGTATACCAACATTTTTAAGCGATTTTCGGAAGCGGGTCTATATGGGAGCTATGACTAATTATGGACCGATCGTAACAAAATTTGGTGACATGAATTTTGTATATATAAAACTTATTTGGAGAGGAATTTGTGGAGATACATATATAAATTAAACATTTATGACCGATAAAGTCCAATTTCGGGAGGACATTTGTATGGGGGCTAGGTGAAATAGTAGACCGATTTCAGCCAGTTTCAATAGGCTTGGTCCTTGAGCCGAAAAAATAATATGTACCAAATTTAATCGAAATATCTGCAAAATTGCGACCAGTACTCTGCGCACAAGGTTTACATGGACAGCCAGCCAGCCAGCCGACCAGACGGACGGACGGACATCGTTTAATCGACTCAGAAAGTGATTCTAAGTCGATCGGTATACTTTAAGCTGGGTGTTAGACTATTCTTTTTGGGCGTTACAAACATCTGGACAAACGCATTATACCCTCCCCACTATGGTGGTGCAGGGTATAATAAATATTGAGAATGAGTACAAGTTTTTTTGGTTGTTATTAAATAGAACATTTTGAGGGTCAACAAAGATAATGTCACAATATTTACATCGATTTACATCGACCTTGATGGAATTTTGCAAAATCTAGTTGTAGGTTGAAATAGTTGTATAAAAAATAACAATATTGAGTAGGAGTAAGGATGTTAAGTAGTTTTAGCTTGAAACTAAAAAACTGTGTGGAGATGACTAATGTTTTCTTCTCATTTTGAGAACAAATTTTGCTCTTTTTCAGCCATCTTGTTTGGTTGTTGAACCTGGGCTGGTTTCAAGATTGTTCAATTTGGTTAAAAATTAAATTAAATTGAAATATTTATAAATTTCTACGCAACTATTTTACAAATCGCTCTAAAATGAAAGGTAATCTGTTCTAAACATTTATTACTTTTACGAAATTTTCATTTATTTATTTTATAATGAACCAAACTTTTAATCTGCTCAAAGAATTTAGCCCATACGTAAAAAACAAACCAACCAACCAGCCATCCGAAAAAACAATTTTTCTTCAAGCCTTGAATTTTCATTAATTAGTAGTAGTTGGTATGTTGTAGTTGTTTTCGTTTACATATTTCTGCCATAAAATTGTTGTTTGGAAAACATTTTCTTTTATTTCAAATTAATGGTGTTGTTTATGTTGTTTGTGTTTTTAAAATAAATTTCATACTTCACTGCCGATTTATAATTATTATGATTTTTAAAAGGCATCATCATCAACATCATCATCATCACTGTAGGTTTTGCCAATGCATAAAACACCCTGGGCTATGATTTATATTAAAACCTTTAAGCGTGTTGTAACAATACAAAAATCCTTTAAGCGTAAAACTAAAGGCAAACAACTGCAAATACATTTTAAAAATATTAAGCATCAAAGGCAAGATAAGGGCAGCGTTATATAAAACAAGTACATCATAATAAAACTCTACAAAAAAAGGTTTGAAATCAATAATATTTATTTTCAATTGAATTTCAAAATGAAATTGTTTGCGTTTGATTTTGGCAATAAGTGAGTGCGGTTGTGTGTGTTGTTCGTTCACAACAAGAGATTTTAATAAATATAAATTGAATTTAGATGAAAACATTCCAACAGTTTGAGTATCTGGTGTTTTGTTCGCATTTGATTTTTATTAGATTTTAACTCAATTCCTGTTTGGTAGTTACAGCTTGCTATGAAAATATTCTATGTTTAAATATTTATCCCTGCAATTTGCTACAATTTAATACGTAAATTTAATATTTTCTTTTTGAACTTGCCTCCTCTCTATCTAATTGCTTTGTTAAATGAAACTTTCGGTTCATTGTTCTCTAAAGTTCATAAACATTTATTTATTTTTCTTATTCTCTATCATGGTTGTTGCTTTTATTTTGGAAAAAAAAGAAACCTTTATTGCTCTTAAAATTCTATGCTATTGACAAAAGCATCTGGTTTATTTTCCGTATTTGTCCTTAAGTAATAACAAACCAATAATAAGAGACAAACAATTATTTCATCTTACAGTTGCTGACCAATGTTGTTGGGACATAGATAAAAATAAATAGGTGGATAGCGGTTACATCCGCTAACCCTAAAATATCATTTCTCTTGGCTGGTTCACTTTTTAAAACAGCGAATTTTAGATACACTTTACCTTAATCAAACATCTTTTTTTGAATTTTTTTTTTTTAAAAAAAATTGTTTAAAATGTCAGTTATGGGATTTGAGATATGCATGAGATTTTATGGTTTTTTGGTGATCTCATGACATAAAGGGATGACGTTGCTTGTTATACAGTTAAACATTTATATGTAGTTGTCTGTGGTATAACCATGAACACAATAAAACCACAGTAATGATCAATAATGTTGAATATATGAAGGATTCGGGTACAACCACAGATATGCATCAAATTATATTAGAGCTGGTGATAAAATAATCTCCTCCCAGTCTAATAAAATATGATGGCTACTCGTTCTCACGACAGGTAACGCTTCTTATCTCTTCGCCGGCTACTGGCTAGTTAACTTTTTCAACACAAGCACTTTGGGATTAACTAGCAGTTTAGAAGATTCAGTTTTATTACCATTTTGTTTGTGATTGACCTACTGTACAAAAATCTTTTTCCACAGCATGAGCACCATTGTTACAAATTTCTGAATCTTAATATAAATTTTTTATCACAGAAAAGATGGTCAACTTAGAACCTCTGCAAGGTCCTGTACATTTAAACATAACATATTTCAATATCATATGCTGAAGGCTGAACTGGTATCCCATAGATACCGCAAATTGTATTTAAATAGCACCTACAGTTTTAAAGTCATTTACGAATTTATTTGAAGGTTATTCAAATAACTAGAGCGTATGAGTGATATTAATTTCAATGTTGCTAATAATAACAATCATAAGCCCTCCATAACAACAAAATAAAGTTTTTCCTTCTCCTTAATTTCTTAAAACCACAAGATTTTTTATATAACGTATGAGTGATATTAAATTTATAATCTATCTATATAAATATATAAATGGCTTTGTATGTTTGTTGGTTTGTTTGAGCATCACGCCTAAACGGCTGAACCGATTTTATTGAAATTTGGTCAATAGGCTATATATTTTTTATTTTACTACGACTGGGGTAGCGAAGCGCACTGGGTCAAGCTAGTATTTAATATAAAGATGTTCTAAACTACAAAAGCGATTTTTACAAGATTTTTTATAACAATACAGAGAGAGTTAGGCTTTAAAATTTAGGTTTGTAAATGAGTCTAACTGTAATAAAGAAAGATCCAAAGTCGGTCAAATTTCAGTTTTTCAGAGGAATATGTTATGTAAATGCTTTTTGAAGCCAAATAAAGAATATCATACTCAAAAATATTTGAAAAATAGTTTACATTTTATTTCATAAAAGTTTATCTCATAAAATATAGACGATTTTGGTTTTCTACTAGGGTATTCAATTAATCGGGTTTCTGGTTTAATCGGTTAATCGAGCAAATAATTAATCGGGGATTAGATTTAATCGGTTAGTAAGCGGTTAATTTTAAATTATTCGATTAACCGAATAATTACTATTTAAATGTTAAACTGAAACTAAATCACGAATTTTGTGTACTTATTGAAGTATTTTATTAAAAAAAAGAACAAAAACATAAAAAATAAACAAAACATATCAATTCAACCAAAAAGTAAATAATTTTCTTAAGTTATAATAAAACTCGACTTGGAAAAAACTCTCTCGCTGATTGTAGATGTTGAGAAAATCGAAAGTAAGACATCATAAAGAATATCTAATTTGTCAGTTATTTTTTTAGTTTTTTCCTTCATAATACCATTGGAGTATTTTTTGGACATTTTAGATTTTAGATTTTAAATACTTTAAATAATTTCTGATAAAAACTCGTTTCAGTAGTGTCTCCAGTTTCGTCTATTATCATATTATCCGATAATTACATGTAAATTAAATATGTATATCAGTAATTATACTCACTAAACATATTTCTTGAATGTCGAAAAAATATGTAATTTTACTTTGACATTTGTATTTGAATTAAAAAAGTTAAAATTAAAAACAAAAAAAAAATATTTTAAAGTGCAAAAAAATTAAATTTCGGTTAATCGGTTAATCGACACAAATTAATCCGTTTATTCGTTATTTGAAAATCGGCAATTTTGCATTATTCGAACATTTAACCGACCAAAATTAATCGGTTAACCGATTGAATACCCTAGTTTCTACGTATGAGTGATATTATCGATTTCTACAGAAAGAGTTAGGCTTTCAAATTTTGGTTAGTAAAGGAGTCTATCTGTAATACAGGCGGAGCCACAGTCTATCAAATTTGAGTTTCTCGGAGTATTGTGTTTTGCAAATGTTTTTTTTAAGTTGAATAAAGAAAATCATACTCAAAAATTTAATTTCGTAAAAGTTTATGACATAAAATATCGTTAGCTTAGTACGCAAATGTGACAAGTCCCATTTTTTAATTTTACAGGAGATACAAAAAACGTTCTATCTTTTTTTGCTTTCAATATTCTTTAGATTTGTAAACGCAGTTCTCTCCTAGGATCTGTTGGCTTTAAGTAGCAGTTGAAAAAATAAAACAATTGAAATGACTTTAGAAACTGCAGCCATTTTTAGGGAATTAGCTCTTTTGATTTTTATGATTTTGTGTTTTTTGGCTGGACTTAGCACATTTTCTTATAACACTGTGCAACAAGAAAATCTTTCCCGAATGAGCCCAACGGGAAATGAAAGTAGATAATTAGTATACCAAAACCCCGAAAGGGTTTTTAAAAGTTAGCTCGTGTTTTAAACTTATTCGCCTTTAAAGTTCAGCTTTTTTGAGTAAAAATTTCTCATATATATTTTATGAATAATCTATTGAAGTAAGTCAATATTTAATTAAAGTAATTTTAGTTGAATGTTCTAGTCCTAATATACTTAAAATTCATTAATTTTAACACTTTTTGCAGATTTATTTTTATAGTTTTTGGTACTTAAATACGCAATTACCAATTTTTGGAGAATTGCTGAATATTGCTGTAAAAGTATTGAGTAGTGGGTATCGTGTATCGAGTATTTGCCATATTGTTTGAGTACTCAATACTCAAATGTAGTTAGTCAATACTTTTAGACTTGTATTTTTACAATTTAGTTTATTTAAATTTAACGGTTATGGTGCCAAAAATGCATCTCTACTATAAATACAACTCAAATCAATATTAGAAATGCAACTCTTAGCGTAAACAATTTTCAAATCAGAATAAAATGTTATTAAAAAAACTGGAATAGTAGTTAAAAAGTTCAAAATATTTATTGATATAATCTTGTAAACCTAAGTACCCAAACGAAAAGTGTTGAGTAGTATTGAGTAATCAAAAGTAGTAGAATGTTACAGCACTATTGCTGAACAAAGTATTAAGATGTTTTAATTTTTTGAAATGAAATCGTAGTTACCTGTTATAATAGTGCAACTTTTTGTGAATTTGTGAACCATTATTTGTTAATAAAGTGAAAAGAAGTTTTTAAATAAAGTTAATTACTAAAAAACTAATTTAATAATTTAAAGTTTGCGAAATGTCTTGCAATATAAACAATTTTTGTTACGTTTGTGACCATTTCACACCACAAATGTTAAAACATGGTTCGTTTACAGAAGAATTTATATCTGTTGGGTAAAACTAAGTCTGACAGCTATCAGATATCTGTTAACGCAATGATGAATGCTTTTTCTAAAATAGGCGTTAATATGTCGCTCAATATTCATTACCTAGACTACTTCGGTCAGCAACTAGCGACCGAATCAGATGAACAAGGTGAACAGTACCACCAAATTGCAATGCCATTTGAAATGGGGTAATTTTTAATATACATATATTTTTTCCCCCAATACATTTTAACACAAATTTTGCAGATATCGAGGAAAAAAGTCTCCCGATGCTGTATTAGCGGAAATTTGTTGGTGGAGCAAGAACTTGCATTACGATAATGAAGGAGAAGAAAACACAGGAAGTGAACTACAAAATTTGTCTACTTCAAATTCTGGTTCTTCAGAGCATCCTCCAGAGCAGAAAAGACCTCGAACTATATAATGTAGTTCATTTCTATATAAACTATGTAAAAAAAAATACAAATTAAATTTTAAAAATTAAATATATATGAAAAATTTTTACTCAAAAAAGCTGAACTTTAAAGGCGCATAACTTTAAAATACGAGCTAACTTTTTAAAACCCTTTGGGGGTTTTGGTCTACTGATGTTCTACTATCACTTGCCGTTTGTCTCATTCGGGAAAGATTTAATGACCCGAAATTTGATGCACAGTGTAATAAATTTTAATTTCTCGTTTTATTATTTTACAAATTTGTTTTATTATTTTATATTATTTAAATACATAACAAAAAACAGTCTTATTTCATTGCTGTAAAGGTAAATAACTCAAAATCTTAAATAAATTTGTTTTTTATTATTATTTCTTCAAAATTAAATTTTTTAATTTTACAGTGAATTGTGTAACCATACTATAGTGATTAAATCAAAAAATGCTAATCTTCAAAGTATTATAGCAAATAGTATTGAAAAAGTAGATTTAAATAGCATATTCAATGTTTTTTGCTGGACTTAGCATGTTTTCTTATTATTATTTTTTTTTGTGGAGTTAGCACTTTTGCGTATCACTGAAAAATCATCAGTTAGAAACAAAATAAATAAATTTTTTATTGCAAAATATGTATCTTAATTTCAAGTCCACTTTTTACGTTTGCGTACTAAGCTAATGATATGTTCGATTTTGGGACTTCTGTATGTTTTAACATAACGGCTCAAAATCATAGTCAGACATAAAGTATATTTTAAGAGAAGTAAAGTCGTCTTTACTTAAGAGTCTTTACTACTATAGACAAGATAAAATATACTTTTGAAGTTAAAGTCGACTGTAAATATAAAACTAGCTGAAGCTGTTTTTAACTCATTTAACAACAGCATCAGCTGTTCTTCACCAAGTAAAAAAGTTCGACAAAAAGTCAAAAATGTTTATGATGCAAGATATTGGCAGAGATTTTTCAATTATTGAACAGTTATTAATAAAATTAAAACCAAGATATCCTAAATATGATATTAAACTAATTTTTTTAAATTTTTCCTCCACAATTTGCCTGTTTTCTTAAGATTTTTCTGTTACTTTTATTGTTTACCTTTTTTGTATTTTTTTTTAATTTTCTATGTCAGCTGTTCAGCGGTGCCACTTGTCTATATTTATTTGTATATTGTATGAAAACATTTTCTACATTTGAGGTGGCACCCAGTTAAAGTCGGTTCAATTTAAAACACACTTTAATTTTGGCTATAGTTGCAAAATAATTAAAAGCAGGTTTTTATTTTAAAATTGTTTCTAAAAAGAACCGACTTTAGTGTTTGACTATGATTTTGGGCCAACATGATTAAATATAATTTCTTGAAAGCTTAACTTCTTCTCTATTAATACACCAAATTTTATTAAAATATCACGCATAGTTTTAAAGTTCTAAAAGAATTAATTTGAAGGTTATAAAAACTACTAGCACGTATGAGTGATATTAATTTAAATCTTCTAATAATAACTATCATACGCCCTCTTACCTTTAGCATTCTAAATTAGTTTTAAATATATTTCTTGTTATTAAAAATTTTTAATTTCTTTCAAATTCATAACAATTTGTACAACTTCTGTTTATAATTCTACTTATCACACACCAGATACAATACATTAGAGAGAACACAAAAATTATGTTTGAACAAAATGAAAGCTAAATAGATATTTAGCTGTAGGCTAAATGTTTATCACTGTTGGTTATAAATTAAAAAGCAATAAAATTACAATTTAAAACATCATTGTGTTGAAGAACATTTTACATTTTTGTATTAAAATATAGAGATGTGTAACAATGTATAACAAAAACTTTTTACTAAGAGATTTTAAATAGTGAAAATAACCTTAGTGTTTAACTTTTAACAGAATCTGTTTGATTGGTTTTTGAATCTAAAAAATAAAATTACAATATTTTTAAAACTTTTAATTACTTTAGGTTAGAGAAAATTCTTCATTATTAAGAATTATCATAATTTCAAATTGCATCCTTCCGGTTTACCCTAATTTAATCACACACTTATACATAGTTTCTCTCTTCTATATACACATTTATACATACATATTTGTAATAAAACATCAATAAATTAGAAAATGAATAAATAAAATTTCATGTCTATTGCCTGCTGGCTTTGGCACAGCATGTTATACTCGTCCATATATTGTATCCTTATGTAGGCTCCTAGATCGACTAGAATTGAAAACACAAATACACATATAAAATAAGCATTCAGACAAAGACAAATAAATCATTTATATAAAATAAATCTTTTATTGTAATGCTATGTAATCAAGCTGAAATAAAAGGGAACCAAAATATGAAACATTTTGGCCCAAAAAAGCCAGACTAAATAAAATTTGAGCTTTTGGACTAAACACCAGTGTGTGGTGGTTGGTCATGTGGAGGTATTAAGAAGTGATGATTTGAACAAATGAATCAGTTTGATGTAAAGTGGAATACAGTTGGTTAGTTGTATTAATTTTAGTTTTTTATAGCAGTAATTAAATATTAGTTTTAGGCAAGGTAAAATAATGACATTTTTACATGTATAACCACTAGGGTTTGGGGTTTCCCGGATAATTTAATTTCCCGGGAAACGGGAATGAAAAATTTCATTTCTCGGGATTCCCGGGAATCCCGTGAATGTTTTTTTAAACAAGTAAAATAAGTAAAGAATAAAATTATTTTATAAAATTGTGTCATTTTATTAAAAAAAAAGAAAAACAATACATTACAATTCAATTGTACCCAAATAAAACCAAAATAAGTTTGTTAAAATATTTGGAGATTACTTGTTATTATAAAATTAAATATTAGCGGTATTCATGATATAGTAGAGTAAAAGAGCAATTAAGTGTCACAAAATTTTATAAATTGTGAACGTATATTTATAATTCGATGTCGATTAATATGTTAATGGGATATTTAATGCACTTTTTAGATTCTTTCTTTTGATTTTTCTGTTATATTTTTTTTTATATAAAATATACATATTTTAAAATAAAATTAAATTCATTTCAAAACAAAAATATGAAAATCAAAATCAAAATTACCTCATATAGTTTAAAAAGAGTAAAGCAGTAAAAAATAGTTCTAATGTATTTTGTTTTCTACTAAACTCTTTTGCTACTTTGCTATATAAAGTATTCTACATTGTGAATACCCATATTAGATCATAAAAATAATGTTATGTTAGACAAAACAACTCGTTCGCTTTAAACATGTGTTGGCTTTATCGTTATTAAAGCATTATAAAGACAGTCAAAATGTATTCTCCGATTGTATTTCGGAAACCTCATCATCAACGCTTTGAACAGATGATTGAACATTGTGGTCAAATATACGTTCATACATTTGCTGTCCATAAATTTTTAACATTGTGTTTTTATATTATAATTTATCTTATAATGTTGAAGTTTTTAGGTTTAATTTAATAGAATGAAAAGTTTTTTGAAAAATCTTAGAATTTTTAGATAACTGCTGTTCATAAAGTGTGTTCATTATAGCATCACCTATCAGAAAAATGGTTTCATTTCGGCTTAATGCTTCTACTGTATCCTTAATGGTGTTTAAAACCTCCATTAATATTTGGAACAAGCCATTCATCAAGCAGAGATGTCATATTTAAATATATTAAAGTATTTTTAATTAATTAAAATTTCCCGTTTTTCCCGGGAAAAAAATCTAAATTTCCAGGGAATTCAGACAATAATTTTACAGGAAATTCCCGGACCCCAAACCCTAATAACCACCATCAATATGTGGGCATTATTTTTAAAACACAACTAGCTGACTTGATAGAAGTTGTCCTGTCCAAATTAAAAAAATGCTTGTGTTCGACTCTTGAATTTGTGAGAAGCGGTTTGAAATGGGTAAAAATAGTTAAAAAAAACCTTATTGTTGAATGATAATTTTAATTCATATAGGCTTGGGTTATGTTTGATTTGCATTTGATTTTAAAAAATGTATAATGAATCTTATGGTCATAGAATAAAATATACATATAAGCGTTACTGATAGGCCAAGTTATTACCAAATTTAGATATTTTGAGTTTTTATAAAAAAATCGATTTTTGTTCAGAAATATGAGTGATCACAGATCGAGCTCCTTTTCTTGATTAAACGTTTATTGACCAAGTTATTAGCGAATTTAGGTATTTAGAGTTTTTATATAAAAAATCTAGTTTTGGTCAGAAATATGAGTGACCACAGATCGAGGTCCTTTTCTTGATTCAACGCGTATTGGTAAGTTATTAGCGAATTTAGATATTTTGAGTTTTTATATAAAAAAATGGTTTTAATCAGAAATATGACTGATCACAGATCGAGCTCCTTTTCTTGATTAAACACTTATTGGCCAAGTTATTAGCGAATTTAGATATTTTGGGTTTTTATATAAAAAATCGATTTTTGTTCAGAAATATGAGTGATCACAGATCGAGCTCTTTTTCTTGATTAATCGCTTATTGGCCAAGTTATTACCGAATTTAGATATTTTGAGTTTTTATGTAAGAAGTCGATAGATTAAAAAAAAAAAAATTAAAAAAAAAGATTTTCCACATTTAGAGTTCTAAGCTAGAAAAGCGTTTTCTGCAAGATTTTTATGAATATGCAGTAAGAGTTAGGCCTTAAATTATAGATTTGTAAAGGAGTCTAATTGTAATACAGATGAGGACTCAGATTATACGTACTGTTGGGTTCTTCCACCAATATTCCAATTAATTTTATAACAGCATCTACAGTTTTAAAGTTATTTACGAACTCATTTGAATGTTATTCAAATTACTAGATCGTATGAGTGATATTAATTTAAATGTTGCTAATAATAACAATAATAAGCTGTTGATTTTTTGATTTTTTTAAATATCATTAAAGTTCTAAACGAATTAATTTTAATGTTATGAAAACTATTAACAACGTATGAGTGATATTAATTTAAATGTTGCTAATGCTAAGGAATGATGAAAAGGAATGATAAAATTTGATGGTGGATATAATCTTAGGAATCTTATATACTCTTTACCCTTCAGTCAATTATTATCAGTGGCCTTCGAAATATCTAACAGATTTCACAAGTTTATACAATCCGTTGCCACTCAAGGATAAAAACCCACACGTTATAATTCAATATATCTTAACAAATATTTCTATAATTTATTTTTTTATTATTCAATATAAATATTAAAATATATAGGAATCTACTTAACACTTGCCCAAGAAATAGCTGAGAATGACACAAGAATGGCAACAAAAAAGTAAACTCATATAAAACTTATTGTAAATAAGCATTTTGCAACATTTATAAATTTCAGTCTTAAAAGTCTAGACATTTGCACATAAAAATAAAAATTATATAAATGCAGTAACAAAGAAAATAAAAAAGCGATGCAAAGTTAACGTATTTAGAGCAGAAAACTTAAGAATACCAGAATGAAATGAAACGAAAAGTAATATGAAAATGCCACAATATCAATAATGCTCGTATGTAGGAATTATATGACTATCAAAGAATTTACACTCTTTTACAAGCATTTAAAAACTTTCACATAAATATTCAATATTTTTGAATAAAATAAGAAAGAAATGTTGTTGCGATAGGAATGTGAATGTTGAGATAAAAATAAATCCAGTAAACACATGCATATAAATGTACTTAAGATAAAGTGTGAAGGACATTGGTTGGTGCACAATATTTTCCAGTACATTAAAAATATTGAATCTTAAAGCAATAAAATTAAAAATCTACAACTGTTGCACTATTGAGACAGTAATTAATCCATCAATAAGTTTTATAATCGTTCCAAAATAGCATTGTATTATGGGAGTATTTCAGTTATTTTTTTAATTCATTATACAATTATAAGCCCTTGGCTTTTGTTTTGTTTTCTTTGTCATCTAAAAATATCAAAGATATTTCAATTTATGTACATATGTATGTCCATAATTTCTTTAATAAGAATCTCTACCTACTATCATTGTTTTATCTTAAATATCTTAATATCTTAAAAGTATATACTAATTATTTATTAAAATAAACAATTTGCATAATTTTTGTGAGAAACGAACAATAAAAAAAGAAGAAATAAAAAAATACATTTCCATAAAATAATAGATATTTTGAAAACTGAGTAAATCTTTTTGTAACTTAAGATAACAATTTGTACAAGAGTGTATGTGTGTTTGTATAATTATTTTTATGTGTGTGTGTGACTGCAATACATACATAAATATGTTTATATATATGTATTTGTGTAAATTTTATTTGTTTTAGTTACTTTTATGACATTTAAATTAAACACAAATATAAATTGATGTATAAATGTATATTATTATGTTAATGAAGCATAAAATCTTATAAATAATTAAGTTTATTTGTAATTATCCAGTCAAATGAAATTTACGCATTACTAATCAAATCAAATTTTGTCTGTTGTTATATTTATGTATGCATTTAATTTACTTGTAATGTATGTATATAAACAATAAATGTATGTATGCACATTTGATAAACCTTGAAAACATATTTTTACAGTAGAACAAAAATCGTAGTTTTTAAATTTCTATACGAATCACACATAAAATCTTGTAAGATGTAAATATTATATCGAGGGACTATATTCAAAATCCTCTATCTTTGATTTTTACGAAATTTACTTTTTGATAGTAAAATGTTCAGTAAAACAGCCCTCATCTATGGTGTGAATTTCATAGCAAACATATTTTTTGCTGTTTTATTTGCATTTTTGTCATTTCTCTATCTTATACAATTAATTTTTTCCGAATGCAAAACCCTCTTTTGAAATAATAAATTTTCAAATATTTTGTTGGAATAATTTCTTCTAGCAATTCATGTTTTCTTACTAATTTTTGCATGCTGAACATGAATTTTACATTTTTCAATAGCGAGTGCCGATTCTGAATTGAATCAACATGAACATATTTTACCTTTTTGTTTTTGGAAATTATAAATTCCCTGGAAGAAAAATAAATGGTTAAAGTTGGAATTTGCTTAAAAAAAGTATCTACTTTTAAAGTGTCATTATCATGGTTGTGACTACCAAAACCGCAACCATTATTTATCTAAAGCTCTATCTAATTTTGCTGCGGATAATAATAAAGTTGTTGCACAGAAGTTCTTAGAGAAGATAGAGAGTAAATTGTAAAATCAATCTATACAATTGCCAATCGATTAAGTTAGAATTACTAGAGAAGCCTGGAAGACTGTTCAAATTAACAATGAGGTCGTAAAAAAAGCATTTGGTGCTGAATATTTAAACTATGATTTCTTTAATAATTACAATGATGACAAACTTATGTTTTTTTCTTCCATTAGACCAGGACGAGTCAAGAACGATCCTACTATGTCTAATTTAAGATCTCTTTTATATGTTTCAGATAATAAAATATAAATTAAATTTTGATACAGATCATATTGATCTGCCTGTTCGTATTCAACCTTACACAGGACATATTGAACCAAAACCTCTATATTCTTGTCCACTATCAATTCAGCCAAATAAGTGGAAGAATTTTCAAGATTTGAATATATGATAATTTACACCAATCAAACTTTTTTTCTATAACTTTTTATTTAATATTGCTTATTTTTTTATCTTGTATAATTTTAGCATAAAACGTTCGACAAAATAACCACTAAAATTAAATTAGCCGTTATCTTAAATAAATTACGTTAAAAAATGACATATGGCATAAATGAAATCAAAATAATTTATTTTTATTGAATTGCAAAACCCTCTATCTGATCATATTCATACACACAAATTGAATATTTTTGAAAAGCAAAACCCTCTATCTATCATAAAGTCCACAATAATGCAAAATTTTAAAAACCAATTACATGTGAGATTGAGTAGTTGCTTTTAAAAAATATTGTAGAATACCGAATTTTAATAACTCAAGTAATACGCGAAAAAAACAGTTTTTTAGAGGGTTTTGAATATAGTCCCTCGATATGGTGTTTTTATACTTTATATGGAAAGCGGCATAGAAGTCCTTTTTGTTATCATTTTCCATTCCCTAAGATATATTTTTATACTCACCATCAAAACAGATGGTTGTATGTTTAGTGTATAACGTTTTGTATTAATTATTTGTTGTTCTAATGCCTAAGGATATCTGGTGCATAGGCTAATAAGTCTGTGGGTTTTAATACTCGCGAACTTACGATATTCTAGATTTAGTCCACAAACGTACAAAGACTGACCTTGAGCATTATCAAATGTCATTGCAAATGCTAAGCAAATATAAAACTGCAATCGGTTATAATCAAATTCCGAAGTTATCATCGGAATACGTGGCAGCAATACATCTGTCCCTTTATACTTCCCATTTATAATGGTCACCTTGATTATATTGTACATTTGTACTTTGTATGGGAGGCTATAACAGTCTTTATGGACAGCAGTTATCTAAATATTCTACGATTTGTCAAAAAATGGTTCATTCAATTAAATTAAACCTAAAAACTTCAACATTATAAGATAAATTATAATATAAAAACGCAGTGTTAAAAATTTATGGACAGCAAATATATGAACGTCTATTTGACCACAATGTTCCTTAATCTGTTCAAATCGTTGATGATGAGGTTTCTGAAATACAAATGGAGCAAAATTTCAAAAACCAATTAGAATATTCAATCAATATTGAAAAGGAAAGCCCTAAACATTTAAAATCAAATGCTGAAAGTTTTAAGCGGGAATTAGATTTATTTGAAGCAAGTAGCAATCGGAGAATACATTTTGATTGTCTTTATAATGCTTTAATAACGATAAAGCCAACACATGTTTAAAGAGTTTCCTCGTCGAATGACTTGTTGATTATTAGTAATTTTGACAAATCATTTTTTTTAAAAAATAGTTCTATGACGGACATATAACATTATTTTAATGATATAATAGCGGTATTCACAATGTAGAGTACTTTATATAGCAAAGTAGCAGTTTAGCAGAAAACAAAATACATTAGAACTACTTTTTTACTGCTTTACTCTTTTTAAACTATATGAGGTAATTTTGATTTTCATATTTTTGTTTTGAAATGAATTTAATTTTATTTTAAAATCTGTATGTTTTATATAAAAAAAAAATATAACAGAAAAATCAAAAGAAAGAATCTAAAAAGTAAAAATCCCATTAACATATTAATCGACATCGAATTATAAAGATACGTTCACAATTTATAAAAGTTTGTGACACTTAATTGCTCTTTTACTCTACTATATCATGAATACCGCTAATATTTAATTTTATAGTAACAAGTGATCTCCAATATTTCAACAAACTTTTTTTGGTTTTATGTGGGTATAATTGAATTGTAATGTATTGTTTTTCTTTTTTTTTTTATAAAATGACACAATTTTATAAAATAATTTTCTTTTTTATTTATTTTTCTATTTAAAAAAAACATTAATTTCCCGGAAATCCGGGAAACCTCAAAACCTAGAGGTGACTCACCCGCTGTACCGATCCCACCAATTTTTTTTTGTTAAACTTCATTCAGTGATACGAAATTGATTCATATAAAGTCTAAAGATTTTCACAATTTAGTTCCTGAGATATTGGAAAATAATTATTTATTTTGTATAATATGTGCCACGCCCACTAATACAGTTCCGCCCATTTTCAGCCAAACTCCGTATAGTGATAAGAAATTAAATTCTACAAAGTTGAAATTCTTTCTTTTTACTAGTTCTTCTGATATTCGGAATTAAGGATTTACATTTTATGAGAGATGCCACGCCCACTAATACAATACCCCCTATTTTCAGCCAAATTTTGTAAGATAATAAGGGAGATATTCCGGCTAAATTTTAAGACTTCCACAACTATAGTTCTCCAGACATTCGAAAATAACTATTTACTTTGTATGGGAGGGTCCATACCCCCTGCTCCGATCCGTCCCATTTTGGTTAAACTTTATGCACTGAAAAGAAATTGATTTCTATAAAGTTTGAAGACTGTAACAATAAAATTTAAAAAAGTTCAAATTTATATAGCCTTTAATCTTTTGATATATTGCATTTTAATCGGCTCAGTAGTTTCGGAGTTATATTAACAAATTGAATGCTTTACCCCAAAGCCACATATAATAGCAATAAAATGAGATATCGATTATACAAATCGATTGATTCTTTTCGAATTTATTCACAATAAAGTGAATTTGCTCAATTTCACAAAATTTAACTTTTTTGTTTGATGTACATAAAATTCAGTGGTTAATGTTCTACTTTCGATTGATTGATTATGTAAATTTGAACTTTTCTAAGTTTACTTCAATAATATCGGTATAAGCCTTTTTGAGTTATCATAAATTATGTGAAGAAACATCTAACAAAATTCACAATTTTAGAACATAAAATTATAAAAAAAATCTATCCATAGAATTAAAAAATTTTACCATTTTTGTACTTAGATAAACATGATGCATCAAAATTGTTAGTGGTTTAAAAAGCCTCCAACATTTTTTCGATTTTGTTGCCCTGTGTTATAGAAGCACTTTAACGAACATATTTAAAATTAAATTTGGATAAATATGTATTAATATATTTTATATAGATATAAATAATATTATAACACATTATTTATGTATATCAAATATCTAACATATTACCTTAGGAAACTAAATATATTGGAACTATTTTGGCTTTATATTAAAAATTGTTTACAAAACTTGTTGTTTTGTAGCTTTCTTATTGTGCAGAAATGTTTAATAAAACTTCATGTATCACACGTTGCTTAGTAAATTTAAATTGTATCAAGAGAAATCTACAAAACAAAACTAAATACAATTAGTTTTATTTTACAAAATGACTTAAATATGTATCTAAAATCTTTTACACACAAATGCCACATGATTTGATATAATTTTAAAGTTAAATAGAATTTCTTTTTAAATTTCGAAACAAAAACAAAATTGACACATTTTTATACATACATATAAGTATGTAAAAAAATATATAGTGTAAAAATTTTGCAACTTGTTAAATGTGTGTCACATGTTGCTTGTTACAGAAACAAACATTTGAAGTTGGGTTTTGGAGTTTCTTAATACTTTTTCTATTTTTTTATTTTACAAATAGAAAACAGAAACTTCGGTAAATATCGTAAATTGGTTAGAAAAATATCTCAACTATTTGTTCTTTTCTGTGTGTTTGGCATCGTGTTCGTTGTCATCTCATATAAAATAAACTTAAATAAAATAGTCTTAAGAAACCTTAAATTGAGAAAGAGGATATAGAGAAAAAAACTTAAGTGAAGTAAACAATCTTATCTTAACCAGAGACACTTGAAATGATCCAATAAACATTTGCTACATAATATAGATGAACTTTTATCAATTATATGGTTAAAGTTCAATTTAGTTTTTCTTTTGTTTTTAAAATATTAAATGATAAATTGTGTTTTCAACAGGCAGACAGATGGACGGAGGACCCAGAATATAGTACTTTAGATGAGATATCGTTATTTATTGGTTAGAAGTAAATACAGTTTAAATGTTATTCATTTAATCATTTGCTTAGAGAAAGCCACTACTGACAAGAGGTACCAAATCATTAATTCTCCTCCCCCTAAATGTTTGAATTTCCTAAAAGTTTCAAATAAAATATTTTAAGTTTTTTAAAAGTCATTTGTTGACAATTTACCCACTTAACCCTCTAACTCGCAAGAGTGCCTCAAGACATGCATTACAAAACACCAATTATCTCAAAAAGTAATTATATATTTTTATATCTTGCACCACCATAGTGGGGTGGGTATTATGCGTTTGTGCAGATGTTTGTAACGCCCAAAAATATTAGTCTAACACCCAACGATCGATTTAGAATCACTTTCTGAGTCGATTAAACGATGTCCGTCCGTCTGGTCGGCTGTCTGGCTGTCCATGTAAACTTTGTGCGCAGAGTACAGGTCGGAATTTTGAAGATATTTCGATCAAATTTAGTACACATTATTTTTTCGCCCCAAGGACCAAGCCTATTGAAACTGGCTGAAATCGGTCCATTATTTCACCTAGCCACCATACAAATGTCCTTCCGAAATTGGACTTTATCGGCCATAAATGTTTAATTTATAAATGTATCTCCACAAATTACGCTCCAAATAAGTTTTACATATACAAAATTCATGTCACCAAATTTTGTTGCGATCGGTCCATAATTAGTCATAGCTCCCATATAGACCCGCTTCCGAAAATCACTTTAACGTGCATAAATCGCTTAAAAATGTTAATACTCACAAAATTCATTATAGTAAACTTTCATATAGACATAAATAACACGATCTAATTTCATGATGATCGGTCCATAATTGGTCATAGCCCCCAAATAAGGCCCACTTCCGAAAATCACTCAAAAATATAAATTATTGAAATTTTAAAAGACAAATGTTTTTGCTCTTTTACTTAGTGTAGGGTATTAT
Organism: Calliphora vicina; assembly: GCF_958450345.1. NCBI lineage: Eukaryota > Metazoa > Arthropoda > Insecta > Diptera > Calliphoridae > Calliphora > Calliphora vicina. The sequence goes on along the minus strand of NC_088782.1, from coordinate 31,037,445 downwards.
ATGGTCGGGCTTGACCGATGGCTGTTCTGTGTTCATTGGGTCATAATTACCCTGAACAAAATTATTCGACAACTTTTTTTTTTAGCTATTTAAAGTTTTGCGGGTTAGAGGGTTAAATCGATTTATGTTTAATGTTACAAGAAACAGATCAACAAAACAAAAGCTATTTTCATAAAATATTCAAAACCACAAAATAATTTGCAACTTTTTTTCAACTTTTAAATCATTTCAACATTATAAACCGTCTGCTTTCTCCCCACTACAAAAATAAGCACTCTAATTGACCAAATCAGCTTATAAAGGTTGTATGGGAAAAATCAAACTAAAATATATAAAATCTGTACCCAATTAACAACAAACTTTTTTCTAATGTTGTTTGTTTTTTTGGCTTGTTAATAAATGTGGTAGCAAGTTTGCAAATTAGGATGGCCTCCAAAGAAAGTTATCCATTTGATCATCTAAAAAAGTACTATTTCTATAAGAAATTTTGTTTTGGAGTTAGGATTTGATAAGCTTAATCAATAGTTAAAATTGCTACATATTTCCGATTTTTTTACATTCGACAGACAACTTGACACTATATTAACAGTTCTCTTTAAGTTTTAATTTTTATGAAAACTACTTTGTTTTTATTAATTCTCCTTTATGAAATAAAATACATTTGCTAGAGTTAGTCGGTTATAACAATATATTGTTAATTTCTTATTTGGGGCCATCCTTATACATGCATAGATTGCCATTAACCCTGAAAAAATATATATTTTTTTAATCGGCTATAGACCATTTGTTGTTGTCTAAATGTTTGATTTATTTTTTTTTGCTATAGGCAGAATAATGTTTTCAAATATTAATATTCCTTTTTTTTTGGTTGTTGTAATTTATTTGAGTGTCCTTTTTTACATATTATTAACATGTATTTTTCAAAACTCTCATAGAATAGAATTTAAATCATTTTAGGCTACCACAACCACATGTATTTACGATGAATCATAATATACATTTTACTTTTAAAACAAAATCATTTAAAGTTGGGTCACACGATATGTATTATATACATATGGAATTCCATGTGTATTTACACAAAGTTTCGTATGGATCACACGGTATGTATATGTTTACTTGTGGACAAATATTCCAATACATGTGAAATAAATACCACCCTATTAGAATATTAGTCTGAAAAAAATCAAAAAATATTAATTGAAATTCGCCGTACACCCCCTAATAAAATGCCGTTTTGCGGAAATTAATGGACCGATTAATAGACTTCGTCCTTGGAGCAGTAGAAAAGCATATACCAAATTTTGTTGAATTATCTTTGACAAAAAGACACGATTTCGTTACATCATACTTATATATCCGACGGTAAATGCAGACTCTTCTGTGGGGGTAATATCGAATTACTTCGTTAGCATAAGTTTAATGATTTCTTGCGAGCTTTAATTTTCCGACATTAGGGTGGTAGGAACACAGATCTGGTGGATAAATAGTAAAACGGGATACTTGAGGTGAATGGCCCTTAGAGAAATTGATATATCATACTTTAAGATTCAACTGTAAATGCCAAATATATAACGAAAAATTTAATTCGGCAAGTAATTGTTTCGTAACTGCCTTGCAGAAATACATAACATTAGGAGTCGTACGGCGCACTTTTTTTTTTGCTTGTAAGGTGGTACACTCTAATGTACGTGTATAAAGGTTAAATGTATACAATTGGGGTATTCACACGGTCTACTATTTGGTTATATTGTCATAAGTTCCTAATATATTATGATAGTTTAAACAAATTTTTGTTGTGTTTCAAATAAAAAATAAGACTATTTGAACTATGTTTATTATTTTTTCAAAAAAGAATACTTTATTTGTTTAAAACACATCAACAACTATTATATTATATTATGACATTATTACAATATGACTAATAGCAGACCGTATCAATACCCCAAATATGTTAATAATAACAACGATTTATTTATATGTATGGAACATTTTTTTAACAAATTTAATTTTTAAAGTATTTTCGCGTACTTAATTCAAATCACTAAGTTGCTTAACATCATCAGGTCAGTAGTTTTGGATTTATAATGACCACGGCCTCAATTAGACCTATCACATTTAATGTTCCTTTCATAATTGATCAATATTCTTATATTTATACCCTACACCATCATAGTGGGGAGGGTATAATGCGTTTGTGCAGGTGTTTGTAATGCCAAAAAATATTAGTCTAACACCCACCTTAAAGTATACTGATCGATTTAGAATCACTTTCAGAGTCGATTAAACGATGATATTTCCATAAAATTTGGTACATATTATTTTTTCGGCCCAAGGACCAAGCCTATTGAAACTGGCTGATATCGATTTATTATTTCACCTAGCCCCCATACAAATGTCCTTCCGAAATTGGACTTTATCGGTCATAAATGTTTAATTTATATATGTATCTCCACAAATTCCGCACCAAATAAATTTGATATGTACAGAATTCAAGTCACCAAATTTTGTTACGATAGGTCCATAATTAGTCATAGCTCCCAAATAGACCCGCTTCCGAAAATCACTTTAACATGCAGAAATCTATTAAAAATTTTTGTATACACACAAAATTCAACATAGTTAAATTTCATATAGATATAAATAACACGACCCAATTTCATGGTGATCGGTCGATAATTGGTCGTAGCTCCCATATAAGGCCCACTTCCGAAAATCAATCAAAAATATAAATTATTGAAATTTTAAAAGAAAAATGTTTTTGCTCTTTTACTTAGTGTAGGTTATTATATAGTCGGGCTTGACCGACCATACTTTCTTACTTGTTTTAATTTAAATTTATTTTCGAAGTGGTTTTAGATCGCTTTAGTGAATGACGACATAACTTATAGCGATTTTGAGAAGCGGTTATTGATATTATTTCAGAAATAATAAAGAATTAAAGTCTGTTTCAGAGATTTGACATTTTGTGCTCTGTGCTCTATACAACATACTATAGTTAAATTTTACATCGATATCAGTAATTGTAAAATATATATGTGGAGCAAAATGTACTTTTCCGCATTTTTTTAAAAAATTGATTTTTTGGGGGCGAAATAAATAAAACTCAATTTCCCAAAAATTTTAAATGAGCGAAAATGTACATTTTGTTTTGCGGCTCCTCATATGCATATAAAAATATGCATAAATCTATATTTTCCCATCTGGCAACATATGGATTCGGCACCAAAAGAACTTCTCATCTTTTCAGGCTAATAACGAATCAAGACAATTTCGTACATTCTGTTCTGAAGTGAAGTGTATCCCATAGAGGGAGTTCTACAACGATCGAAGCAAATAGTAGTCGGAGGGCGCAAGGTCTGGGCTATATGGCGGATTGGGAAAATCATGCCAACCACTTATTTTTAAATAGTTTTTAACAGGTATCGCAACATGTGGTCGAGTGTTGTCATGATGGAATATTACGGTTTCATGTCTGGCATCATATTCTGGGCATTTTTCGGTCAGTGCTCGTTTCAAATAAATCAGTTGCGTTCAGTGCAGTTTATGTCCTGCCCAGATTTCAGCAGCTCATAATTGAAAGGACAGTTTTGGACCCACCAAATACAGAGCATTACCTTAGCGCCATGGATATTTGAATCTGGTGTCGATTCGGCAAGTTGACCGGGCTTCACATACGGTCTTTTATGCTTCGGGCTATCGCAATGCATCCAGATTTTATCGCAGGTAATGATTCGGTGCAAAAATAGTTTTCTTTTTATCGACTTTCAAGATCTTTCATCTTCAATTAATATAGTACACAATTTCCCTACTTTAGGATGAATTCTGCAGCTTAAAAACATTTTGTAATTGCTGCTTAAGTAGCTGCTAATGATTTTGCAAGGTCTTGTTGAGTTTAACAATAATCTTTATGGAGTAATGCCTCCAATTCTTGGTCTTCAAACTTTTTTTCGCCCAGACGATCTTTGTCTTCCATATCAAAATCCACACTTCTGAACCGCACGTCGAGGCCGATGGGACACATTCTCCATAGGCTTTGGTGAGCAATCGGTTGTGCTTCACTAAATTAAAACTTACGTTGGTACAAAATTAAACATTTTCAAAGCAAAAAAACTTTGTTGTTTACACTATAATATTCAATAACTAAGTGAGAATAAATAACAGCCATGTGTCCTTCAAAATTATATATAAGTTATTAAAAGCAAAAACTGCGTTCAAAAGATACTTCATCTATTTTAAATCGCGCATTTTTAAGTCATGCACCCAATAGCATTTGTTTTAAGATGCCGGAGAACAATTTGAGACTTTGAGAGCAACGAAAATCCAAAAGAGATTGCAAAATAAGGACCAAATTAATGTGTAAACCCTAAAAGCACCATTACATGATCGCATTTTACGACACAATTTTGAAACAGTATCGTATTACGTTGTGTATTTTTGTAGCTTTAATATAACAAGAGACCAATGTATAAAATACTGATGGATATCTTAATTTCATGAAATTTTTTGTAAAAAACAGTCTACCAGCGGATCTTAATTCTGTTACTGTCCCAAAAGTGTATCGTAAAATGTAGTTGTCTAAAGTCGTTTTAAGGGATATTCGATTTTGCTCGAATTTGCAGCTTTCGGTTTCTGATTACGTAGAACAACTGTTGACCTCGGAAGCACTGAAAAACGAAAAACTCCAACATAAGGTCCACCCTAGTGTACACTGTTGCTTGCTTAAACATTAAATGATTCGTTTTATTGATAAACTCTACATTAAAACTAGCAAGATATAAAACGTTTAATTCCAGTAAGCTGTTACTGCATATGAACCCCTCAAACTTATAATACCCCCACAACAACTATAGTGTAGAAGAATGTTTAAAAAAAATGCAGAAAATATGCATCACTTTGGTTGTCTTTTTCAGGTAACTTGTCTTGTTGATAAAGAAATAAACGGAAAAAGTAAAATAAAAACAGCGACAATAATAATAAAAAAATCGGAAAGAAAAAGGATTGAAAGCATAAAATTATATGCAGGCTTTTGTAAAATGCATATTTTGACTGTAAAAACAAGCATAATAACACACACATAACCTGGCATAAAGAGTAAATAAAGCAAAAGGAAAAAAGAGGCAAACAAATAAAAAATAAAAAAAGGAAAATATTAAAGAAAGGATCGCTATGCCTTTCATCTTGCTTTTGCTTATTTAACAACTACATTTATGTTGTTGTGATTGCTGTTGTGTGTGCTGTGGCTTTCGTGGATAATTTACATCACAAAGCATCTTGGATGGTTGGTTGGTTGGTTGGTTGGCTGGATGACTGCTTGTGTTTGAAATAAAGCACATTATTCTGCCTCTATCTTTTCGGTTCTTTTGCTCAACTTGAGTTTATGAAATGCTCATTTTTTATACTCGGATTTTTGTTTTTCATCTTGTCTGTTTTTCGTTGTTTGCTGCCTGCTTGCCTGCCTGCATTTACATAAATATGAAAAAAATGTCTTACAAAAAGCAGCATAGAGTTCATATCTTTTGCATGCATCACTTTCTTGCCACACAGACACACACATACTCACAAGACAAGCATATTTTTGTGAAAGATTTAATGCAGCAAGGATAGCAAAAAGAAAAAAATCTTAAATATTAAATAGATCATAAATATGAGGGAGGAGAGATAAGAAACTGAAGGAATAATACATATTTTGAGAGCTAGTTAAGCATAATACTTATACACTCGAACACATATTCATCATCATACCTGATGTTTGTTTAATAGTTAATATATCCTTTATTAAAGGATAAAGTATAAAGTTGAGCTAAACTACTTAATTGTATATATAGTTTTTCCTTGTCATTTGGCACCCTAAATATTGGAAAGAACTAAATATTGGAAAGCTATACCAGTTCTATAGTAAAACTTTATTTAACAAAATCGGATTTCGTTATGAGGTTGCACTTTAGGAAGGCCCTTAATTTTTGCAAGTTCATAAAATGTTTTCCGTCATCTAAAAACCAAACGCTGAACATTTTAGCAAAATCATATTGGGTGTAAGACTTAAAAGTGCCATAGTTTTTCACATATTTAGCTTTTATTTTGAAACGTTTGTATAATATAAATTTATTTAACGTATTGGCCATTGTTAGATATGAACTTTTTCAGTCATTTTGTCAACATATGCATTCCGAGCCAAAAGAACTGCTCATATTTGAGATCCAATATCGGATACTCTGTTCCAAAGTGCAGAGTATCTCAGAGAGGACGTACTGCATCGATCGAAACAAATAATAACCAATTCTAAATCGAAGGCTTAATATAAAAAAGTCGTAGCTAATATAAAATCAAGGAAAAAAAGGGTTACTTTAAATAACTTCAATAAAATAAAACAAGTAAGAAAGTATGATCGGTCAAGCCCGACCATATAATACCATACACTAAGTAAAAGAGCAAAAAAAAAATTTTGCTTTTAAAATTTCCATAAATTACATTTTTGAGTGATTTTCGGAAGTGTGCCTTATATGGGGGCTATGACCAATTATAGATCAATCACCATAAAATTAGGTCGTGTGATTTATGTATATATGAAAGTTTACTATGTTATATTTTGTGAGTATACCAAAATTTTTAAGCGATTTATGCACGTTAAAGTGATTTTCGGAAGCGGGTCTATATGAGAGCTATGACTAATTATAGACCGATCGTAACAAAATTTGGTGACATGAATTTTGTATATATAAAACTTATTTGGAGCGGAATTTTTTGAGATACATACAATATATATAAATTAAACATTTATGAACAATAAAGTCCAATTTCGGAAGGACATTTGTATGGGGGCTAGGTGAAATAATGCACCAATTTCTGCCAGTTTCAATAGGCTTGGTCCTTGGGCCGAAAAAAAAATATGTACCAAATTTCATCGAAATATTTTCAAAATTGCGACCTGTACTCTGCGCACAAGGTTTACATGGACAGCCAGCCAAACAGACGGACAGCTAATCGACTCAGAAAGTGCTTCTAAGTCGATCGGTATACTTTAAGGTGAGTGTTAGACTAATATTTTTGGGCGTTACAAACATCTGTACAAACGCATAATACCCTCCCCACTATGGTGGTGTAGGGTATAAAAAGCATTCAGTAATTGTAGAAACTGGGCACCATACGAATTTAAACCGAGAGGTCTTGAAAGACGATTTTGCATTTCCGAAATGATGTTTGAATGCTGTAAAAGAAAATAATTTGTAACCAAATCATTAATTGCGATGAAAAATGGATCCATTACGATAACCTCAAGAGTAAGAGAACGTATGTGAAGCACTAGTGACTAGTTCTTGATCTCAAAAGTTCAATGACCCTATTTTCCAGTAAGATGGAAAAAGGTCCTTTACAATGGCTTGCAAGGCCAATATTTTGAATAAATTTATATTGTACGAATGTTTCAAAATAAAATCTAACAATTTGAAAAACTCTAGCATTTTCTTGGGCGTTTAGGTATTTTAATTGCTCTTTTCGTGTGTGAATTGATGATATCTATGTATTTGATGTTAATTTTGGTTCAATTTCGTCTCAATACCGAAATTTTCAATAGCCAAATGGTTTTTATAGCTATTCTCGTCAATGGATCTTACGTGGAAGCTATGGCCATTTATGTGTCAGCATACACCTGAATAGAATTTTTGGCTCGATATCGGCCCAATTATGGGCCGATCTTCATAAAATTGATATCGAATTTCAAACTAATTACGATATTTATAAGAGATTTTTTTCGAATTTTAGTGAATTTTGGAAGTGAACTTAATATGCGGGTTATTATATGAGCCAATCTAAAATTTAAAAAAAAATCTATATATAAAAAAATGTCAGTTCGTTGGTAATTGCATCAGTAGACAAAGGCCTGACCGATTTAGAAAATTTTTTTTTTAAATGTTGGTCATAGTCCAACATAGGTTTTTACGGAATGAAATATTGACCACTTGACTTTTACGACCACTATTTTCAATTTATACAAAATCGGAAAACGGCTACATCGATTTATCTAATTTTGTGTTTAAATGATCATAGTAATCCAATCGCAGGATGCCTGGAATGAATTAACTAATTTTTTTTAATGTTCGCAATACATACTCCGCAAAAGTTTTTACATAAATAAAACTTGTAAACGTCCACTTATTAACTACATCTGCAAAATACATCGGTCTGTGGTCAATCATATTTCAGACCAAAATTCAATTACTTATATAAAAACTCACAATAGATTAAATCAAGAAAAGGAACTCGATCTGTGATCACTCATATTTTTTAACAAAAATAGATTTTTTATATAAAAACTCAAAATATCTTAATTCGCTAATTACTTGGCCAATAAGCGTTCAATTAAGAAAAAAGGCTCAATCTGTGATCACTCATATTTCTGACCAAAAATCAATTTTTTATATAAAAACACAAAATATCTAAATTTGCTAATAACTTGGCCAATAAGCGTTTAATCAACAAAATGAGTTCGATCTGTGATCACTCATATTTCTGATCAAAAATCGATTTTTCATATAAAAACTCAAAATATCTGAACTTGCTAATAACTTGGTCAATAACCGTTTAATCAAGAAAAGGACCTCGATCTGTGATCACTCATATTTCTGACCGAAAATCGATTTTTTATATAAAAACTTAAAATATCTAAAATCGTTAATAACTTGGCCAATAATCAAAAAAAGCTGGAACTGTGACCACTCATATTTCTTAACAAAAATCGATTTTTTATATAAAATCTCAAAATATCTAAATTCGCAAATAACTTGGCCAATAAGTGTTGAATCAAGAAAAGGAGCTCGATCTGTGAGCACTCACATTTCTGATCAAAAATCGATTTTTCATATAAAAACTCAAATTATCTAAATTCGCTAATAACTTGACCAAGAAGCGTTTAATCAAGAAAAGTACCTCGTTCTGTTATCACTCATATTTCTGACCGAAAATCGATTTTTTATGTATTCTGTTGTTGCAAGACTTAGGTTTTTGACAACAAACTTACGTTATTTGTCTCTCAGTAGTGCTTCTATGTATATTTTATTCTATGTCCTGTATGAATAAAAATTATCATTCAATAATAGTTTTTTTTTCTTTTTGACTATTTTTACTCTTTTCAAACCGCTTCTCACAAATTCACAAATCGAACACAATCATTTTTTAACTTGGACAGGACAACGTCTATCGGGTCAGCTAGTTTAAAATATTTATGGAGTTGTGAAAGTTAAAATTATTCATATTTAATATTAGTTTTTCGGTTTGACAATTAATTTAGTGTTAAATTTTATTTAACTTTAATTTTTTGCTTAGTTATTTCACCTTTAAAATTCATAGTCATATTAGTAAAAAATTTAATATCAATTATCTAACTTTTGTCCAAACAGAAACCTGGATAATTTAATTATTTCGTTTGAATTTATTCAACTGAAGTCCATCTGTTGTTGTGGTATACAGTTGCCTGTTAATCATATTCAGTTGTTTATTAACAAAATTCTAATGCCACATTATATCCTCGGTCATGGTTTCAAATTGTAAATTATTTCAGAGTATAGAAACATTATTTGTGGAAGAGCGAGTGAGAGAGAGTGCGTATGTGAGTATAAATTCACTTGAATACACATGAATCAATAAATATAAATAACACTAGTTTGCAAGGTTTTTGTTCATCATGTGAAACATATTGGGAAAAATATTGAAAAAATCCAGAATGTCAAAGTTTTGAGATATTTATTAATACTCTTTTTATAAATATTATCAGTTCAAAATCTCAATCCGCTTACTCGAGAAAAATCATCAAATTCAAATTTTTGAAAAATTTTTCATTTGCGACTCTATAAAGTATGTATGTATATTTTGGATCATCGTTGATATATACTTACTTTATAGAGTAGCAAATGAAAAATTTTTCAACAATTTGAATTTGATTATTTTTCTCGAGAACCAACTATCCGAAGCCCCCAAATAACTTTAATACATCAATATATCCGCTATAGTCCAAAATTTAAAATCAAGAAAAGCAGCACACTTACTTTTCATCAACAATTTTTTCTTTGGGAAATATTTTATTGTAAACTTGTGTAATCATCAAAAAAATATGTTAAATATATGGCTGTGTGTGTATGTGAATGATATTGTATTTTGAAAGCAAACAATTTAACAAATTAAAATTTATTGTGCGAATAAAATTTATTGTATTTGTTTTATAAAGCAGCCATACCGCTACAGGATTCTAGCGAAATGGAAAAACCTTGTTCTTTAATCTAGTTTAGCAAAAATTTCACAAAAATATCTTAGACATTTAATTAAACCTGAAATGCTGTGGTTAGTGTTACGTATTTATTGAACCAGGTAGTAACTAACGGTCTTTATATGTTTATCATATTGGTTTCAGTGGTTTGGTCTAATAGTATAAGTTTGCGGGTGTGTCTATAAATATGAAGTGTACAATAACAATTTATACTCTTTAATGTCACACAAATTCTATTAAATTAACTACAGAAACAATAATAAATGATGCGATTGTGATTTACAAAATAGACAACCCAGTAAACCAATTGAAAGTGGCAAATAAATTGTGCAATATAAAATAATCTGCATTAATCGTAACGGGAGCTCCAACTTCATAAGGTCCGACGATGTGAATAGCGTGTAAACCTCACAAAACGGTGCATTTTTCTGGAAGTAATGGAGTGTCTGGGGTCTGTTGTGTATTGGTCTCTCTCAATATGTGGGAATTTTGTTTGTTAAAAAACCCGTAAATCCAGAAGTGAGTTTCATCGCTAAACACAACATTGCTGTTTTAGAAACATAATTCAGTGTTGTTTTCACAGCCATCAAATCTCATTTCTTTTTGACTGATTAAGTTTACTTGTGGCTAATTATATGCATGTTAGAGAACAGCTCACACACCACGAGTAACACTGGGTATTTTGCTCACTTCCTCTGTTTTAATGATTTACTTCGAATATCTCCGCGTTTATGTGAAAAAGAAAGAGGATGAACTAGATGAATATGCAACTATCTGTGTTGGTATTTCAATTTTATAATCCGGGGATTTTGCATTTAACTCAATGCTAAATAATTGTGCTACTACCATTGGACAAAGATAAGTGTTTATATGTCCAATATGAGATCACTGCGCATCCTTATGGATGTGCAGACAGATCTCAGAATCAATATTGTTAACTCACATCATCTTGAGCCTACAATCTTGAAAGGCGCCGACTGATATAATTCACGATCCATATTTTGATGTTGTTGAGCAGTTTGGATTACGGGATGTCCTGGAAGAGATTATAGTCTAACGTCATTTTACAAGGACTCTACAGATTTACGTCCTGCGAGGTGTGATTGGTAGTGTCAGTTAAAGCTCAGATGGTATTGTAACGTTTTTAGAAATCCATGCTGTTGACGAGTTGCTGCAAAGTGGCGGAATATCAAGGGGTCTCAGGTTTGAGTATCATCACTTACAAGTTACTAAATTCCATGGTTTGGGTTTTGATATAAGCATGCTGTTCTTCAGTTGGCGTGTAAAGTTGTGGTGTGTCCGAGACTGGAAGACTGAAGTTTGTTTTTATAGTGAGATTCTAAAGTCTAAAACAGGATTATATTAGTTATTTTTATTTTGCTGTTGAATTTAATATCGATATCTCCCCTGGTCTCCGGAATGCGAACCCTTGCGACATATTGGTGAATCTCCACACCATGATGTTATGCTTCATATGGAATTATGGGGCGAAACCGGGGTCTCTGAATTGCACGAACTTCATTCCTAGTACGAATTTAAACCTTTTAAATTCGCAGCTGACTATAGCCTTTATCTAGCACAGCGGGGATCCAGAGAGCCCCAGGACTTTGCCCTGTGTAGATCATTGATGGAGTCACTTTTGGCAATTTTCGGGACACCTATTGTATCTTAATAGGTGCAACAGAGCAACAAAGCCATTGAAAGTAGCATATAGCAATTGGCGGTGTGTTCTGGAAACGTATTGAGGTGGTGGCATTCGTGATGTACTAATCGTTGGGTTTGGATATCGGCCGATGACGAATGTATGTGGTGTCAGAACACACACTTTGCAAATTGTATGGTCCATGCAAGTCATACAGTGGCTGTGATAGACTAATTGATTCTAACCGGTGTTAGGACCATCGTGACGTTGGTACATCATGGTAGGTACTCACATAAATCTTAGACATATTGTCTCTTGAAATGACCTGACGTTGTAATTGCTGCTGTTGTTGCGATTGCAGCGAGGATGACTTCGATGCACTGTTGACAACTTAGTCTGGAAGACTTCCAGAGGTGACACCAGAACCATGGTCCGCGATTTATTTCGACTTCAGCACTGACCAATATGATACGAAATATGGAGAAAATTGAAGAGATGTTGCTGGTGTTACCGGCCATTATCTTTGTATCTTTGTCATTTCGGTGCGTATAGCTGGCTATAATGGAAATTAGTAGGTATGGCGTAGAACTAGGGTATTCGAATTATTCGATTTTTCTCTTGTTCGAATAAAACGAATAAGAGATTTTAACTTGTTCGAATAATTCGATCACACATTTAAAATTAATCGAATTATTCGAATAATTTAATTTTTTTAAAAAAAGTAAAGAATGAAGTTTTGATGTCGGTTTTTTAGTATTTTATTGTTAAAGAAAAACAAAAAATAAAGTTTAAGTTAACAATTCAAGTATTGATAATGTTAAAAAAACATTCGAAAACAAAGTCCATCATTAAATTTTCAACAGAAATATTCTGATCAGATTAACTCCCGAACAATCTACGAAACAATTGACTAGCAAACCCTTTGGTTTCCGTATTGGAGATATGCTTTAAACAATTTGAGCTAGTTGGACATGATCCTGAATTCAAGTACAATATAATCGTATTAAGAACTTTTTTATGTCGTTCATTAATTCGGGTTTTAAATTGAGTAACTAATTCTTTAGTAAATGAATTATTCACTATTTCTAAATTATTTATAACAAATTGTATTATACATCAAGCTCTATCAACGTTGCCGAATCTTTGCTTAATAAAGTGTTGGAGAATTACACAATAAAGGTTTGCAATATTTGTTTTATCATTCGATTTATTAAATATTTTGATTAATACCATCACTTATATACATATATTTTAAGATCATGGTCTTCATCTATTTCAATGTAATCATTATAAATGTCATCCTTAATATCACTTTCGACGACCGTTTCAAAATTACATTCTCCATCACATTCAACTCCACTTTAATCTAAGTTAATATTTTGATTATTAATTGCGATTCTTCTAATATTTCACCAGCTAAATAACAAAAATTTTATTCCGTACCTTTTATTTTCATTGGTTCAAGTCCTAAATTAAAAATTTTGAAAGATTTGTTTTTAGATTTGTAACTTCTTGCAGTAATATTTATAGAAGGAGCTATCGGAACACTCATCGACAGTGATCGAAAGTCCCTTTGTCTTTAGTTATTTGTCAAATTTCAGAAACAATACACTTTTTGTGAGTCATTGCTACTTATTTAAATTTGAAATTATGACAAATTTTAAGCAATTTAATAAATTTAAATATATATGAACATTTATTCGATTATTCTACATAAAATTGTTCGAATTATTCGTTATTCGAAAATAGCAATTTTTAAATTGTTCGAATAATTATTCGTAAGAAATTAATCGAACGATCATTAGTCGAATGAATACCCTACGTAGAACCCTTTAAGAGTTGGAAAATTATTTGATATGGCAAGTCGAAAAAGCTTTTAAAAGTTCACTGAATAATAAAAATGCAATTTTTAGTTTGTTAAGATTTTCAGAACTTCGGGTCGATAAAAAGCTCATCATATAGAATGATCTCAGATTTTAGGACATTTGTATTTGAAAAGAAAATTATTTATTACCAGTTATTATGAGACTTGGAACTTAGATGTTTGTGTTTTAAATCGTAATTTAAAAAAACAAATAAATATCTATCAGTACAGACATAGTTATGACGTAAAAATATTTGAAAATTTTAACCTGTGTATATTGATTTGAAATTAACTTCAAGTTACCTGTTAAGTAAAGTTATACTTTACACTATAGATATCAGTTTGTTTAAATTACAGACATTACTCATGTAACTTGAGCAATATTTATTATATAAATTATGTATCTAAATATGGGTTATATTCATAAATAATTTGTTCACTGGTCTCAATGTATCGAATGGCAACAGTAAATACCCAGAGCAACAGCAACAACATCATCAGTGTAAAACAACAACAGGTAGAATAAACAAACATACATATATAACCATACTCCGATAAGTGTGTTTGTGTATAAACGTATTCATGTGTTTGTGTTAAGAAAATCTACTTAACAAATAAACATTGATTAATTTGTTGACACAATATAAGGATGAATGAATGAGTGAGTGAGTGAATGAATGAGGAACTGAGTGAGTGAGTAAATTAATGTGTATCTGTAACTGTAAGTTTGAAATTGTCACACTAACATAAACAAATTCCTGAGTATGAGTTATATTTATGTATGTTTGTAGATGTAAACATCAATATTTGTGTGTGGGTATTAGATTGTTAATGTGGTTGTCATTGAAATCGTTTATCATCATGAAATTTGTTTGAGTTCACAGTGTGGGTATTCATAAAATAATGCATGTATGTATTTATGTGTTTCTAACATATAGAATTTATCAATGAATATGTATGTTAAACATTTAAAGCTTTAATATTTTCTTTTTTTATTTTCTGTCTCTTGTATTTTCTTATTTCTATGAAAATGTAAAGATTTACATTAAAATAAAGTTGGGTTTAACTTTTGATATTGTTTACTTGCAATATACACACATATTTATAACAACAGAAAATATAAGAACAAAAGAAAAGTAAAAAAATGAATCAACATTATGAAAGGTTGGTCTATTGTATTTAAGTATAACAAATGAGTACTGAGATCAGTTAAAAGAGTGATCAGTTTTGTAATCGATTGTACAAAAATTATAGTAAAACTCTGTGTCACGAATTCTAAAGACTGAAAAATTCACACATTTATTCCAGACACACTAGTCCAACAAATTAATATTTTTTAATGAAGTCAGCTTTTAAAAATATGTCAGATGTTATCTTTCATAAATCATTATTTTTCAAGTATTATTTCGGTCAAAATATCGCTGTATATTTTGACCGAAATAACAATACATGAAAAAAATTAAAACTTTTCAAAAAAATGCAATATGTATGGTCTTTCAAAAAAATAGCAAAAGATCTGAAGGTTCATCGTCACACTGTTTCAAAAGCTATTAAACAGTAAAAGGAAAACTTGAACATTGAATGAAAACCTCTATCAGGAAGAGAAAAGATTTAACCAATATTGGTAAGGCAAAAGAAGACGAGCAACTGTTTCGAAGAGTACCGAACACTTCTACGTTCAAAAAGTTCCAGATCACAATGCGGTAAAGAAGCAAACAATTTTATAAAAAATATTCCTGATGTGTGCTGGACTATGAAACTTATGTAGTGGCAGACTTTTGACAACTTCCGGGTCAAGATTTTTTTGTGACTGATGTTCAAAAATAATACCGGACAAAAAACACAAAAACATTCCCCAAGAAGTTTGTTGTGTGGCAAGGCATTTGCAATTGTGCCAAAAGAAGCCAATCATTTGTGGCATCAGGTACGAAAAACACAAAAATATATGTATTTTCTGGTCCGATTTGGCAAAAACCCCATGAGTTATATTCACAGAATAATATAAATTTTGTACCACGGGAGGCAAATCCACCCAACTGTTCAGAACTTCGGCCTGTGGAAATGTATTGGGCTGTTGTAAAAAAATAATTAAAGAACACATCAAAGGTATCCTAGGACATATCTGATTTTAAGCGTAAATTGACTATCTCGTCCAAAAAGTTAATGGGAGGATTTCTGGAAAAAGTTTTTAAATTTATATATTCCGAGTAATATGCCAATATATTAATGTTTAATGAATTTGCACAATATTTGAATAAATTTACGTATTTTTACGTTTTCTGGCTAAATCTTTACAATGAATTATTGGGTGTATGACTTAAAATATTTTTTAAACTTTTAGCTATTGTTTTGAACAATTTACTCAAAGTATTGCCCATTATCAGCTATGACCTTTTTCCATCTTTCGGACAACATATGGATTCCGAGGCAAAACAACTGCTTATCTTTTGAGGTAAAAACGAATCAAGCCAATTTCCCAGAGAGATCGTTCTGCATCAATCTTAGCAAATAGTAGTAGGGCGACTCATATTCTGTATAAAGGTGGTGGGGCAAAACTTCCTTGCAACATGTGGCTAAGCGTTGTCATTATGGAATATTACGGTCTTTTGGTATATTATGGGAGATTTTCAGTCAATGCTGAAAAACGAATCAGTTGTGTTAGGTACAGGTTCCCTGGGATGGTCTGCTCAGACTTCAGAAACTTATAATAGAAAGGAAACTTTTGCTCCCACCAAATACAGATAATTAAAATTATGAATCGGTGCAAAAATGGTTTTCTTTTATAACGTTCTTTCAAGGTCTCGTGGCTTCAATTCTTATGGTACCCTATTTCCATGCTTTTGAATAAAACCTGCTGCTTACAAAAGCTTTGAAATCGATGATTGATTAATTTTGCAAGCTCTGGTTGAGTTTGACAACAATCTTCATGGAGTAATTCCTCCAATTGATCTTCGAACTTTTTTGGCTGGCCTTCCGTATCAAAATCACTATTTTGGTGAACAATTGGTGTTATTCGGCTGCACTTTTTTCAAGTTAAAGATGTAAAAAATACTTCCCGCATATGACGCTTTTGGTATAAAATTCGAAATTTCGAGGCAAAAATAAGATCTGTTATTTACACTGTAATGTTCAATATCTAAGGGAGAATAAATGACAGATATGTTCCCTTCAAAATGACATATTGGTTTTTTTTTAAAAGAACCGCGTATCAAAAGATACGTAATCTATTGTAAATCCCTAAATTTTTCACACAAAAATGCACCTTGTTCAAATTCTAATTATATTTGAAATTGAGACCTGTAGGCTGATTACAAGGCTTACATGGACGACTTAGAAAGTGATAATGGTATACTTTAAGGTGGGCGTTGAGACAATAGTTTACAATGGTATAAACATCATCACTAACCTAATATACACTCCCCACTATGGTGGTCCCCTGAATAAAACAATAGTGTATATTTTTATACCCTTCAACATGAGTGGCAAGGGTATATATAAGTTTGTCATTCCGTTTGTAATTTTTACATTTTTCATTTGCGACCCCACAAAGTATATATATTCTGAATCGTTATAGATAGCGGAGTCGATATAGCCATGTCCGTCTGTCCGTCTGTGTGTTGAAATCAACTTTCTGAAGCCCCCAAATAACTTACATACACGAATGATACATCAATATCTCCGGCTCGGTTGCTATTTAAAATCGAGAAAATCGGTCCACAAATGGCTGAGATATAAGGAAAAAACCAGGACAACCTCGATTTTTGACCTATTTTTGACCCATATCTAGATTACTAAATCCTTAATATAGGCAATATGGATATCTAATGATAGATATTTCAAATACCTGTGCAACGACGTACAATGGGTCAAAATCGGGAAAAATATTATTTAACCCGAATTTTTTTTCACTAAATATTAAAAAAAAAGTTAAAAAAAAAAATTTTAAATTAAAAAAAAAATGATTAAATTTAAAAAAAAATTTAAAAAACAATTTCTAAAAAACAACTGGAAAAAAATTAAATTTTGTTTACCTAAAAATATTTAAAATTTTTATTTTAAAGTATATTTTGGTGAAGGGATTTATTACATAGTAATAATCCACAAAACTGATTCTATATTTGGTGAAATTCTACTTCCACAAAGTGGGTCAAAAGATCAATTGAAATATTATTTTTGTTCTAGATGTCTACTAACACAAAACTTTTAAACTCAATTATTTCGAAATGGTAACAAAATTATACACTATTGTTTTATTAAGGGGACGAAATATTGAAAAAAAATCCAACTTCAATTAAAACAAGTAAGAAAGTATGTTCGGTCAAGCCCGACCATATAATACCCTACACTAAGTAAATGTTTTTCCAAAAACATTTTTCTTTTAAAATATCAATAATTTATATTCGTTACTGATTTTCGTGGGCCTTATATGGGAGCTATGATCAGTTATGGACCAATCACCATGAAATTAGGTCGTATGATTTATGTCTATATGAAAGTTATTTATGTTGAATTTTGTGTGTGTGTGTGAGATTTATGGACGTTAAAGTGATTTTCGGAAGCGGGTCTATATGGGAGCTATGACTAATTATGGACCGATCGTAACAAAATTTGCTGACATGAATTTTGTATATACAAAACTAATTTGGAGCGAAATTTGTGTAGATACCTATGTAAATTAAACATTTATTACCGATGAAGTCCAATTTCGTTAGGACATTTGTATGGGGACTAGGTGAAATAACGGCCCGATTTTAGCCATTTTCAATAGGCTTGGTCTTTGGGTCGAAAAAATAATACGTACCAAATTTCATCGAAATATCTTGAAACTTGCGACCTGTCTCTGCGCACAAGGTTTACATAGACAGATGGACGGACGGACATCGTTTGATCGACTCAGAAAGTGGTTACAAGTCGATCGGTATACTTTATGGTGGGGGTTAGATTAATATTTGATATCTTTAGAGCATCAAAAATGTAAAACGTGCAAAAGATTGGGTCACACTATTGTACATTATAATGCAAAAACCCTAATTGATATTTGTAATAATATTACTCATACCACCCGTAGTGCAAGTACTAGGTTTTTGGTTACAGTGATATGGGTACTAAAAGAAATTGATAAAATGAAATATTTGAATACGAACTTATCTGAAAACTGCACAAAATATGCATTAATATACATTATGACTTTTTTCCAAATTAAATATAAATTATCCATGATTTATGTGGAGTATCGGTGCAATGAAAATATTATTTTTAACTGTTATTTTTATTGTTCTCAGCCCTTTTATATTTTTAGATATTTATAACCTTTGTGTATATGTTTGCGTTTTAATATGTATATGAGTGTTTATAAAAGTCTATATTGTCTATCTGTCTGTCCGTCCGTCCATCCGTCTGTCTGTTTGTGTTATAAATCTTATGTGTCAACAACGTTGGGAAAGTTTGTCATCAATATGTATTTTATCTACCTTTACTACATTAAATTTATTTATACACACTCTCCTATACATATAGAAATACACATACATTTACTCTAGCTCTTACACAGCCATACTTAAATTCATATAAAACTCATTCTTTGTATTCATGTGATATTTTTGATGTTGATACAATGACAGCATTTGAATTAGGTTTGGTGTGTTTGTATATACTTATGGATAAGTATATGTTTGTGTATGTATATGTGTGTGGAAGTGTATTTTGTCACACAAAAAGTTTTGTTGTTGATGTTACTGCTCGACTGCTGCCATTGTTGAATAAAATTAAGAAAACGATTTTTCATGTTTGCGGTAGATTTTTTGATGGAGAAATTATGATGTATTAAAAATCTTTTGAAGTAAATAAAATCATTTGAAAGTATATGTTTGTATGTATTTAAAACAATATTTTTAAAACGTAGAGATAAATTACACAAGAAAGTATGTGAACATTTTCGAAACGATAAAATTTTAAATGAGGTGAATTTAATTTTCTATAAGTGAAGAAATGCAGTAATTTAAGACCAGAAGTACTAAAATTAGGCAAAACTAAAAAATACACTAAAGATTCAATATTTAAGGAAGTTCAGATATGTATGTATTTATGGGTTTAAAAAATCATACTAAGTACACTCAAGTCTCGTTTTATACGGATTCAAATTTATGCGATTTTTTTTGGAATGCATCTATCGCATAAAACGAGACCTGAGTATACAATTATTTTTGGGTCTAAAAGTGCTTCTTCAAAATTTTGAATATTTTCAAATTTAATTACAACAGTGATTATGCCAAACAAAACAACGGGTTTTACCTTTCCCTTGTTTTTCCCTGCAATTCTCATTTTTACTGATATACTAGCTGACCCGACAGACGTTGTCCTACATAGAGTTTTTATATAAAAAGAAGTAAGAAAGTATGGTCGGTCAAGCCCGACCATATAATACCCTACACTAAGTAAAAGAGCAAAAACATTTTTCTTTTAAAATTTCAATCGTCTTATATATAAAAAGAAATGTACATTTTGATGTCACCACCAAAATTTCAGGGTACGTTGGGGATGGTCTGTAGATGGTTTATGTGAAGTTTGCACGAAATCGGCATAGTGGTTCCGGTATATGATATGGCTGAACCGATTTTTATCAAATTTTCAGTGAATCTTCAGATTTTTGATTTTCGGTCTGTGGGCGTGGTAAAATCAAATTTTTACACTATACCGCTAATGATTTCAAGGTAAAAAAAATCCAAAAAAAAATTGTCAAAAAATTATTTTTATTTAATTTTTCGTTCGAGCAATAAAAGCTTTTTTTCATTCCCAACGATCAAACAATGCTAATTTTAATTTCGTTCCTTAACATCATTCTAAAAAGTTTAATTCACAGTGGTGTACTCTGAAGCGAATGATCTGGTGTAACATGTCCGGTACATACCAAATTTTCATATCGTTCGATAAAACAAGTAGGCCGCTGTTAACATTGTACTATAAAAGTGCTTTTATATTATCAACCGATGATAAACAACATTTCCGAAAGTACAACTAATATAGTAAACAACGTCTACAAATCAGATTTCGTTCCCGCCGAACTTCAGCCAAATGCAAATGAATATTCAATCCGTTGTCGACAAGGTATTCACAACCAACTACAAAAATTCGGATTGGCTGTGGGAACGTGCAATTTTGGTACCAAAAAATTATGATGTCAACAAGCTCAATGAGCGAATTAATTGAAACTGACTGGCGACACAATGAAATACAAATCGATTGACACAGTAATGAACGAAGAACAAGCCTCAATTATTCTACTGAAATATTGAAGGTTGGATCACAGATAATGTTTCTCCGCAACATAAACGCGCCAAAATTACGCAACGGAACACGATTGACCATCAAAAAATGTTCACCAAATTTAATTGAGGAAACAATCATCGGTGGCAGATTAAAATGCGAAGACGTAATGATTTCAAGCATACCAAAGATTTCCAAAGACAATGCATAAGGCCAATCGTTGACTATTGCTGGCTTACATTTGGAAAATTCATGTTTTGTATGTGGTTTGCTCCCGAGTAAATAAATAATAAAAAAACGTATATCCCCTGTCCTTAAGATGAATTCATAAATATAATGTCTCATTTGCCTTAAATACATCCGTTTCTTTTTTTTAAGGACATATCATGCCACTGTACTTATAGATATCTGCTACAACTGTATATTCAAATCGAGATGTAATATAAAACAGAATTATTGTACGGGCCAGCAACGCGAACCGGGTTCAGCTAGTAATTTATATTTTTGAGTGATTTTCGGAAGTAGACCTTATATGGGGGCTATGACCAATTATGGACCGATCACCATGAAATTACGTCGTGCTATTTGTGTCTATATGAAAGTTTACTATGTTGAATTTTTTTTAATCGACTCAGAAAGTGATTCTAAGTCGATCGGTATACTTTAAGGTGGGTGTTAGACTAATATTTTTGGGCGTTACAAACATCTGTACAAACGCATTATACCCTCCCCACTATGGTGGTGTAGGGTATAAATACTAATTGCTTTGTTTTCCTTTTCGTTATTTCTTTTCTTTGCATATCCATAATAAATTATTCTGAGTAACAAAATATCGATATTTTGTTTTAGCTCAAAGAGTTTGACAGTTTTCCAATACTCCAGTTTTTCATCTGTAACTAAACATTGAGCTAAACAAACAGGAAATAGCTTCGTTCTAAAATTCTCAATTTTATTCAAAATAGTGGGCGCACTTATCTTACTCAAGCTTTTAATATTAATTTTAGTCCTATGAATGAAATTATAATCTTTAACCAAGGAGGTGGTGGAAAATTTTACACCCTCTCTACATTTGTTTAAGTTTTATACAAAAGGCTTGTGAAATAACGTTAAACTGTATAAAATTTGTTTACTTTTTTTAATTTGTTGTTTAAATTAAAATGTTTTATACCCTTCATCATGAGTTGCATATCAGTTTCTGATTCCTACAATTTTCATTTATGACCCGATATGTTCTGTATTGTTATGTTGGGTGTATATCGAGCCCTTAGCGCCAAATTATCGTAAGCGAAAAAACACGTTTAAGCTATTTGTCTGTTTTTCAAAAATATTTATAACTTTTGACAATTAAAAACTCATGGAACACTCATGGAAAAAATTTTTATTGAATTTTTGCATAGATACAAATTTTTCGAATTGAAATAAAATTGTTATTTATGAATAGTTTTTAATGAAATTTCTCACTTATGTAAAATTTTCTATTCAAAATGTTAAAATAAAAACTAATTTTGAAATTTATTATCAGCAATCCCGCAATTCCCAAAAAAGTGTTGAAAAATCCCAAAAATTTAAATTTTTAGTTTTTTGGCTATAATATCCATACCTGGGTCGGAGTTATCGGAACCCTTTACCAAATAATTAAAAGCATATTGGGCCATCTAAAATCGGTTACTATATTTTGATATCGTCTTTGCGATTTGAGAATTGTTTCCCTAAAGTTTAATTTTACATAAAAAATAGGTGTTTTTTGATTGGACCTGGTCCCTTCGGTAACAACAATTTTAAATTTTTTTTCATGTAAAATATTTTATGAAAACTTAGATTTCAGAAGGTATAAATTTCTTATACATCCTCTTAGAAAATTTTTGTGATAACTTAAAAAGAAAAACAGTTCTTTTTTCCCAAAAAATTAGCGAAAAATCGGCTTTTTAAAATTTTTTAAATTCAAATGAATATAACTTGGGATTTAGTCATTATTTTTAAACAGTCCTTTTTCTGGGGAAAATCGGGAAATATTTGGATACTGTTATCAAAAAACTGGAGTAGGTTGGGTAAAAATATTGAAAATTTAATTTTCAAATGCGAATATCTCCTAAGCTATAATAGGTAATTGATAGCTACGACTAGGTCTTTTGTAGCGCTCGATGAAAATGTTTATATGTGTAATTTTTTTAATATCGGAACACAAACGAAGAAATAGGTTAGTTTTAAAAATGTAATATACCCGAGGTGTCCTACTTTGAGGACCCTTGGTCGCGCCCCTGGTGGGCCCATGAGGTCCACATTCAGAATTTAAACTCGACAGCACTTCTTCTTTGCGCGTGTGAAATTTCATTCAAACCAATCTAACCATTTCGAAGTTACAGATTTATTTCCTTCTTTTTTTTCTATACCAATATTTGTCGCTTACGATAAAATTCGTTTACTGTAAAATATAAACATTGTTTTACGATAAAATCTTACCCCGTATAAAAGTTATTGACAGTTTTGATATTCGGAGAACGCTAAAACATCAGTCGGTCCATAAATTTTTAATTTTAGCAATAAAAAAAAATTTAGAAAATGTCGCTTACGATAATTTGGCGCTAAGGGCTTGATATGACTTAAAAATGTCGAATATTGTGCCAACAAAGCGTCGTATTCGGGAAGTTTAGCTTTACTTCATTTATTTAAAAAAAAACTGCCGCTGAAAAACACCAATTGTTCACCACAGCTTGTGGTGAATGTGTTCCATCGGTTTCAATGTGAGATTGTTTTTTCGGTTCAGAAGTGGTGTTTTTGACTCCGAAGACAAAGACCCCTCAGGCCAGCCCAAATACGTAGAATACTAAGAATTGGATGCATTACTTCATGAAGATTGTTGTAAAACTCAACAAGAGCAGCAATTTCAAAACGTTTATGAGCAGCAGGATTCATCCAAAAGCAGGAAAATTGGGGACCATACGAATTGAAGCCGAGATACCTTGAAAGTCCGACATGATATGTACAATGTTGGTTCATTAATTCAATGATTCATATTGTAATATAATTAATAAATTCTATTGTTTATTAAAATACTTTAGAACTCTGACTACTTATGTTAAATTTGGAAAACATGCGTAGTTGGCAACGAAATCAGGTTGTTTATAAACAAATTTAAACCACTAGTATTGTTATTGTTTTCTCTAAATATGAATGTCTTTAGAAGTTGTAATGCACACTAATAATTCCTTTAGGACAAACAACTTCAATTAAATTCATTAAAAATTAATCTTCTATGGCTGAAAAATTGTTGTCGGTTGACAAAAATTAATTTATTTCAACCGTAATACATCCTTGCCAACGGACTATCTTTTGCTAGAAAAATTGTAATTATTCGATTAGAAGCAAATTTGGCCATCAAATCTGAAAATCCCGACAAAAATATCCCGAAAATTTCTAAACAAATATTCCCGCAAAATCCCTAAAAAAAAATTTCTCCGTGGGAACCCAGTATAAAGACAAATGAGGGATCTACTATAACTTCGTGAATATTGGAATTTAATGATTATTTTTAAATGAGTAAAGTGCATTGAACAAATACCAACCAAAACCTTGCTTTTCCTGTTGATTTAAAATGCTAAATTGTGGCACTACGGTGATGTAAATGGAGGCAGGCAATTATTAAGTATCAAAAAAACTGTTTACAAATAATTACTTAAATAACTCATTGATCGTTAAGACTCTCAGAAGCCGTGCTCATGCAAATTACTAGAAAGTAAGCAGTTATATAACAAGTTATACAGAAGTCATTATTCCACTACTTGTATGTAATGCAGATGGTAGTAGTCATTGAAATAAAAATTATTGATTAATTTCAAGTCACTACCGAGTTTTTGATGGATGGTTCTGTTTTCGTAGATAGATATTACTGAATATAAGGCCTTGTTACTATAAAAACTATAACTTAAATTATTTTATCAAGAAGTTTTACGGGAATACAAGCACAATTCGTACTAAAAAAAAATTATTTTATTTTTCTATTTTCAGTGAAAAACATCAAGAATACTAAGGGCTCGAGTTATATTAAACAGGTATGTCTCTACTTAAAACTAATTTCTTAGCTAAGCTATATCGATTACAAATTACTTACTAGAAGAATCACAGTAAAATTATTAAAACAAGCCAACATTTTATAATACATAACGACATTTTTTTTGCTGAATATATAAATTTTATTTATATTCTCAAATTTGTTTTTTATTTCAAAACATTTATCAAAAATCTGATAGAAATCTTTACAGTTTCCGTTAAACATTTTTATCCCATTTGCAAGACTAAAGACGATGAAATCCATGTAACCAGACACACCAAGTAACA
The DNA here is from genome assembly GCF_958450345.1 of Calliphora vicina. Lineage (NCBI taxonomy): Eukaryota > Metazoa > Arthropoda > Insecta > Diptera > Calliphoridae > Calliphora > Calliphora vicina. The sequence goes on along the minus strand of NC_088782.1, from coordinate 31,012,083 downwards.
TGTGTGATGCATGAAATATACAAATGGTTACGACATGGCTACAATTGCACTCAAGTGAAACTTAAGATGACAATAAAAGGAATATTCACTAACTGTTCCCGACAGACACACTGATAGACATGCTCACAAACTTACAAGTGTATGAATGAACACATCTACACACACACACATGTACGCCCAAACACTTAATACATAAATGGTGCAATATTTTATATGGTTTTACGCATCCACACACTAACTTGCCTTTGTGTACGTGTAGGTTTATGATTTTAGTTTTGTATATGTATTTGAATCTTCACATACAGATATCTGGATGTATGTATGTGGGTTTATATCTTAAGGTTTTTACACATACTAACACCATACATCAGTTGCTACGTGCAAGTAAAATTATAAAGTCTTTATAACAGCAAATGAATGAGCACAGTGAAGATCCTTTAAAATGTAAAGAATCAAATTATGTCGATTTGTTATTTTCGATTTCGGGTTAATTGAGATTATTAAAAAAAAACAAAATGTAAGCATAACGAAGTTTAGTGTGGGATTTTGGTCAAGTCCTGTAAATTCTTTATCATTTTTTGACCCTACACTGTTCGGAAGATTTCGAATGAGGCTTATTGCACCATTCATGTATGCGTACACAATAGGGTGGCGCTTATTTTGCACTTTTTCGATTTTCAATACTAGCAATGTATATGACTGTTGTCCCTGATCGAAAAAGCTCTACATGTTCCTATTAATAGAAGGTATACATAATTGTAAAGACCTCGGTCGTGACTTTTTAATTTCGTTCAAACATTTAAAATCGGTTAAGTAATGACTTGGTTTCAAATGTTTAAATTTGAGGGTCCAAAAAATATACTTTTTTTGTTAAAAAGTATTTAGAATTAAGTGGTTGGGAAATTCTGCCTCACACGCTTAATAGTCCAGATCATTCTTCGTAATAAAGCTGGTATTTCTAAACGGCTGGTCCGATTGGGATAAAATTTGACGTGGGCGTAACCAAGTAGTTAGTAAAATGGGCCCTACAAATTTTCCAGGGGCGGCGGTATGGGGACTCAAAGTAGAGTATCTTCGACATGTTTTTAAACGTGCCATTTCTTTGATACCCATTCGATTTCAAAGATTTTTATTATTTTTTAAAAATTTCCGAGTTGTAGGCATATGAAAATTGAAATTTAAAAATTTAGCCGTACCTTTGTCAGCTTTTTTAAAAATATAGTGCATACTTTTGTACCCAATGGACTTAATATTATAAACTAAATTGCCATTAATATACAAACGATTTCAGAGCAACATCAGTTATGCATCCAAAACTAAATGACTTGCAACACAAAAATTAAAAAACAGTAGATTGTTGCTGTTTTTTCTTTAATTTTATGTTTTTCTGTAAGTTGTCTTTAGGAAGAAGATTTTGGTATAAAAAAGATGTCTTATTTTTTTGAATATGTCGCTACGATCTTCCACATTTTACTTATTTTTTTTATCGAAATTTCAACATTGCACATAGGAGCAGCTATATGGTGACTTATGGCGATAAATGAAAAATGCGTTTTACAAAACAAATGATATGCAAGGTTGCCATTTCTTCAGCTCAGAAAAAGATTTAGAATTAAAAATGGCAAGAAATGAATAAAACCCAAAATGACTGAATACAAATTCATAAATATTGTCTTTTTATTTAGTGAGATCGACTTTACTAGTATATAAAATATTACATTTCTTAGCAGATTAAAAAATTGTAATATCAATATAAATTGGTTACTTTTTTATAAATTAAACAAATTTCTGGTCACTTATAAACAAAATCGGATCCATTAAATAAATGCAGAATTGATTTTTGAATATGACTGATGTGTTTTCTTTGGAAACAATTACGCAGCCTGTTCAAGAAAAGTTTAAAATAAAAAAGGCTAGGACAAAATAAAATGGCTAAATCTTCCGGCTAGATTAAATCTAGCCATTTTTTATGGCTAAATGAAAATAAAATCGCTAGATCTAGCCGAAAAATGGCTAAATTGGCAACCTTGATGATATGTCATTGAAAAGAGGACACTTTTCTACATATAGTAAAAAAAATACTACATTTAATATCTATTAAAAATGGAATATTAAGGTATAAAATATTCTTTTTTGTATTAATAATATTAATATATGTTGTTAGCAACTGATTTGTGATCTTTTTTTTAAAGAAATTATGAATGCACGTACCTTAATTTTGGTAAATTCCGAACAAACTATTATTATAATTTTTCTTACATGAAAACGTTTTTTGAAAGTAAAAAAGTATTTCATGTTGATTAAAGAAGGGAATGTATACAATTATATTCTATTTTAACATTTTGCGGATTTTTGCGGTTTTCGGTTTTATTAAATTTTTAAAATTTTAGGCCTTTATTCAAAAACGTTTAACAAAAGTCTTAAGTACAAATTTTGTATGAAAATTTGTTTTATAAATCTTTGATAAATGGTTGTAAATAATATATAGCAATACATTTTATATTATCAGAAATAAACAGTCTAAAATCCATGATTTGAAATATTTTGGTAAGATTTATAATGGCAAATAATCACAGTTAAGAAGAAGTGCGTTTGCATCTTATATGTTCTATTTTGGGACTTGGAACATTTTCTCTTTCATAGCAGAAAGTCGAGGTGATAATAACTTTTTAAAATTATTAAATATTTAATAAAAACAAGTAAGAAAGTATGGTCGGTCAAGCCCGACCATATAATACCCTACACCAAGTAAATGAGTAAAAATATTTTTCTTTTAAAATTTCAATAATTTATATTTTTGAGTGATTTTCGGAAGTGGGCCTTATATGGGAGCTATGACCAATTATGGACCGATCACCTTGAAATTAGGTCGAGTGATTTATGTCTATATTAAATTTAACTATGTTGAATTTTGTGTGTATACCAACATTTTTAAGCGATTTATGCACGTTAAAGTGATTTTCGGAAGCGGGTCTATATGGGAGCTATGACTAATTATGGACCGATCGTAACAAAATTTGGTGACATGAATTTTGTATATATAAAACTTATTTGGAGCGAAATTTGTGTAGATACATAGATAAATTAAACATTTATGACCGATAAAGTCCAATTTCGAGGGGACTTTGTATGGGGGCTAGGTGAAATAATGAACCGATTTCAGCCAGTTTCAATAGGCTTGGTCCTTGGGCCGAAAAAGTAATATGTACCAAATTTGATCGAAATATCTTCAAAATTGCGACCTGTACTCTGCGCACAAGGTTTACATGGACAGCCAGCCAGCCAGCCAGCCAGCCAGCCAGCCAGCCAGCCAGCCGGCCAGCCAACCAGACGGACGGACGGACGGACGGACATCGTTTAATCGACTCAGAAACTGATTCTAAGTCGATCGGTATACTTTAAGGTGGGTGTTAGACTAATATTTTTGGGCGTTACAAACATCTGCACAAACGCATAATACCCTCCCCACTATGGTGGTGTAGGGTATAAAAATTGTGATTTTCATATTTATAGTTATATAATATTAACATTCCCGAATACTAAAAACCATAAATTGTAAAGCTGTGTATACTTTATTAGACATTTTATGTTTTCTTCACATATTTGTAACGCCCAAAAATATTAGTCTAACACCCACCTTAAAGTATACCGATCGACTTAGAATCACTGTCGTAAATCTGAGTCGATTAAACGATGTCCGTCCGTTCGTCCGTCTGGTCGGCAGGCAGGCTTGCTGTCCATGTAAACCTTGTGCGCAGAGTACAGGTCGCAATTTTGAAGATATTTCGATAAAATTTGGTACATATAATTTTTTCGGCCCAAGGACCAAGCCTATTGAAGCTGGCTGAAATCGGTCCATTATTTCACCTAGCCCCCATACAAATGGCTTTCCGAAATTGGACTTTATCGGTCATAAATCTTTAATTTATAAATGTATCTCCACAAATTGTGCTCCAAATAAGTTTTATATATACAAAATTCATGTCACCAAATTTTGTTACGATCGGTCCATAATTAGTCATAGCTCCCATATAGACCCGTTTCCGAAAATCACTTTAACGTGCATAAATAGCTTAAAAATTTTGGTATACTCACAAAATTCAACGTAGTAAACTTTCATAGAGACATAAATCACACGACTTAATTTCATGGTCATCGGTCCATAATTGGTCATAGCCCCCATATAAGGCCCACATCCGAAAATCACTCAAAAATACAAATTATTGAAATTTTAAAAGAAAAATGTTTTTGCTCTTTTACTTATTGTAGGGTATTATATGGTCGGGCTTGACCGACCATACTTTCTTACTTGTTTTCACTTTATTTTGTTCGGTGGGTTATAATATTTTTCCATATTTGAAATCTAGAAAAAATTACCTTTTCAATAATATTAATAACTTACATCAAAACCCAGTGGTTGATTTATCGCCCTTTTTAATATATCTTTGCCCCTATGAGCATTGTGCTAATGATTACATTTGACTTTTGACAAGTTTTTTTACACTTTTTATTTTAAATACTTGTATGTGAGTTTTTGTCTACGTAGCACGTTTGCCTATTGTGTAGTATGGTGAACAAATTCAGAGTTTTTAAAGTCAGTTTCATCCATTTTTAAAATTTTCCTGAAAATCTGCGAATTTAAAATCAGTTCTCACGCTAACCTATAATACTCGTATGTGCAATAGTGAAAATTTGCGTTTTTATAACCATCATTAAAAGAGGGGGTACATTGATTTTGTCATTCGTTTTTAACGAATTGAAATATTATTCACAGACCCCCAAAATTATATTTTTTAATTTGTTTGATTTTTTTTTTTTGGAAATTAATTCTCAAAACTCGAAATTTCCAATAAATGACCATGCTTGAAACATTATCCGATGTTAGTTAAATTTTCAGGATTTGGTTTCTAGAAGACAGAGAACTAATTTTAATGGCCACCCTAATAAGCATATGTGAATGTTTGTGAATGATTTTGAATAATGTCGAAATTCAAGTGCTCATAGTATAATTTCAGTTTTTAGTTACGAAGTAAGTTTATAGTATGGTCTCATAGAAAAGAGTCTAGTTAGTTGTTACTATGACTTTATGATAACGGATGTGAGTTAAAACGCGTATAAAACGCATAAAGTTTATTTTGTGTTTCTTTTTTTTCGTTCTCTTCTCTTTTTTTGCATCTTCTATTTCAGAACAAACAGTAGAGCATTAAGTTAGCAAATTGCTGTGTCATAATCAAGCGAAAGTGCACGTAAAGAAAATTGTTAATTTAATGGGTTTTAATTTTAATGCTGAGGAGGAAAATATAATTTCTAATATATGTTTACGGGGATCCAGGAGGTGAAATAATAAATTCCCCTACCCAAAAAACCAAAAAGTTTTAATATATATAAGTAAAAATGAAAAAAAATAAATTAAATTTTCCCCTGGATCCGCTTATGCTCTATGCTATACATCAACTATGATCTTATATAATCAATAATTCAGATGCGGTTGCCGACCCAACCGAGATTCATATCGAATATTTTGGCAGATGAAAATTTCAAAAAATGTATAAATTTCCTTTCTTCAATGACATTTAAAAAATGTAGACCTGTTAAAACTTCGATACTTTCCTTGAACTGTTAATTGCCTCATAATTTGTTTCCGTGTAATTCTACATAAAGCCCTCTTAATAAGCCTACTTCTTCATAAATGTATGCTGGTAAATCTCATCATACTTATGCATGTATTTATTAAGCCGATGCTGCTGATGACTACGCCGATTGTAATGATCATTATTCTACTGCTGATGAAGCAGCAGATTACTTTGTACTTGTCTTAGACCTCTTTTTTCCCATTAGACCAACAAGCACTACTTGACACTCGCTAGTAATAGTTGGGCTATATGCAAAAGTTAAACTCTAAACTAAAATGAGCAGATGTGTTGGTGTTTAAACAGATATTAGTCTCACAACTAGCTATAGTAATTGTAACAGGAGTATTAATACTTGGTAGTGATAGTAGTTGGCGTTAGAATGTAAAATAAAAATAAATAATTTAGTACTTAAAATAACAAAAGTGGAAAAAAGTAAACATAATTTATGAGCCCTAATGATTATATTATATGGGAGTATTATGTCTGCAACACAGATAGTGAATAATAAAGGTTCTCCTACACCTAAATTTTATCTCAAAATTTTATTAAGTACTATCAGCCTTATTGTGAATGTCGTTATCATAGTTACTTTTTCATCAATGACATTATAAAATACTTGGGAATTGAGTGTAGGTTAACTTTTGTTTTCACATGTACTAAAAAAAACTCAGACAAATGCTCATAGTTTAATATAAATACATTCATATTTTGTAGGACTACTATGAAATCTTGTTGAATGTATGCCAAGATAGTTGCAGAGCAACATTAGGATTATTTTCACAAAATAAAATATTAAAGCGGTTTCCTATGCGTGCATGTCTGCTGGGCTGTTTAAGTATATGTCTATGGAAATTTTGTTAGTAAAAATTAAGCATAATTTGAAGAAAGCTAAATTTTGCAATTATTTATTTTATATTTATTTCAGAAAAGGAAAATATAAACAAAAATATATGTATATAAAACCAGAATTGCAACGTAGTATAAAGTAAGAAAAATATCATATCGTATAACTACTATTAAATCACACAATGAATTCAACATTAATCATACGCAACATAGTACAGACGATTGTGGATAAATTACTAGAAATAGATAATAATAGAAAATATTAGAGCAGCTCACTTCGTATTGATATTAAAAAAGCGATTTCATTACCTCCCTCATATTAAACCTTGATTTGTTTTAGAATGTTTTCCAAAGTATTATATGTATAGTGATAACCAGGGCAACAAAAAATATGCAATATCATATGTTTTGCTGTTCGTCGTATAAATATATGAGTTAGTTATTTATCCGTTTCAGACAATTATATGAATTTTGGCATAGATTTGTTAGTGCATATTTTGTTCTTTACACAGAAAAAAATTACGACAAATCAATTGTCATATTAATTACCATTTTCGTCAATACAATTATTTTTTTATTTGAAAAAGCACCAACAACCGATTTTGTAGATACAAAAAATATTTTTGTTACATAAAATTGTTAACACTCAACAATATGTTTTAACAACGAGTTTGTCAAATTAAACAAAAAAATTGTTAATAGTCAACAGTAAAATTTTAACAATAGAGTTTGTAACATTGAATAATTATATTGTTACTAGTTAATTATAGATTTTTCTTATATTAATTAAAAATGCATTTAATGGTTTTAATTGTTGTTTTTATTATTATAAACAAATTTACAATTTATTATAATAATGACATACATATATAAATTTAAAATATAAAGTTAAAACTTGTTATGTCCATTATCTCACCTCTTGAACTGGTACAAAGTACAGGTCAGTATCACCTTCCACGAATGGTTATACAGATTGTTCCTCTAGTATTGTTCTTAAATGCGTTCCTCCTACATTCGACGCATTTTATGTTGAAAAGAGTCCACTAAAAAAAAGTTTTGTATATAAAATCGATGTCCATTTTTTTCCTATTTCAGTATTATATTTACATATTCAACTTACCATCTGGAATACACCAATTTCTTTATAATCCGCAAAAGAGAACATACATATTTTTTATGAAACAATAAAATGTTTATATTTTTTTTTTCTTCAATTTTTATTTTCTTGACACATTTATTTATGTTACTTTCAATATAATATTCCTATTGAATTTTAACAACTGAAATTGTTAATAAATATCTAAAAGAAATTGCTGATATGAGTATTAAAAAAACATATTCAAGTAAACAATTATTGAAAATTTAAATCATATTTCAAACAAATTTTTTCAATTGCTTAATAACTGTTACCATTTTTTTCTGTGTACAGTACATTTTAGCATATTTTGCGTTTTATAACATATTTTTGCATATTTAACTCATAACTGCATATTTTTCTTGCATATTTTTTTTTGTCAATTATTTTGTTTTCTTAATAGAATTTTATTATTATTTTATTTATTAATAGCAAATTAAATTTACATGTCAATATTAGAAATTAGGAACTGGTATTAGAATTTTATTTTTTGTATGTATTGTAATTTTTCATTTCTATATTTTACTATTTATTTAAGGTCCAATCGTTGACTTAAGTAGCTCATTCATAGGGAATACACATAGAGCGGAAACTCTCTTGTCAAAGACCTAAGTCAATTGTCAGAAATCTAAGTGAGAATGTAAGAGAATGTATTAGTAGAAAAAACTATGTGGAAACAAAAACAACACTCGTATGTGTGATTATTTTGAGTAATTTTATTGTTTGAGTTTTTTTCGAGTATCTGCTCTATGTTCTCTACATAGAGCGGAAACTCTCCTGTCAAAGACCTACCTCAGTTGTCAGAAACCTAAGTGGTGAGATTGTATTAGTTGAAAAAACTATGTGAAAGCAAAAACAACACTCGTATGTGTGCTTGTTTTGAGTAATTTTTATGTTTGAGTTTTTTTCTAGTTTCCGCTCTATTAAATTTGAATTAAATTAAAAATATACTCACTCAAATATCAAAATTTAGAAAATAGTAAAAAAAATTCTAAATTTTGGATACATTTTTGAAAAAAAGGTTGCTTGAACTGTCATGATTGGGCATTAATAGTCACCACTAATATAAAATTATATATCTATTCAACAATTGATCAGAATATTAAGATTAATCGAAAACCTATGAAAGGAAGTATTTATAGACCCAATTATAAAAGTGCAATAAAAAGGTTTTTTAATTGCCGCAGTCTTTAATAGAACAAATCATTCCAATATTGTAAAGCTTTTTGATAATTAATGATGAATGCTCCACAATCCATTGCAATTTTTTACCAACAAATGACACACTCTCTCTATCGAGTTTTTGAAACATAATTCAAATGATAAAAAAAATATTTTTTTAAGCTTTATGTAGAATAGAAACATTTCGAGAAATTTATCAGGAACATGCTTTCCCTACTGATCCTATAAACATTGGGGCACATTTTAAAATAATATTAATCCACTGTTTACTAAAAATTGTTGAAGTATTAGACAGATTAAAATATTATTGATTAAGATTATCTAATAAACTCTACGGAAATCTAAAACTAAGATTTAGTTTGAAAATTTTAAAACTTAAGTAAACACGTAGTAATGCAATGAAATGAATTGAATCAAACTATTTTCATGTAGTGCCAAAGTCACTAAAATCGATTTTTAATCCTGCAAGTGGCTGCAAGGTGGTGGTAAAGACATTTTTCTTATCAATTTAAAAAAAAAACCTTTTATTTGCATTTATTTTGATGTTGGTACATTCACAAAAATGTAGACCCAACACTCCTGAATAAAGTTGCGGAATATTATCAAGCCAATTTTTTTTTGATTTAATTGTCAAAAAGCCGAAATAATTTTCAAAAAAATCAGAAATGAAAAAGTCATAGAACAAACTTTGTTTGTGATACCCCAGAGATTAATTTTCTGCAATATTTTGGGATATCGCTACGTATAATTATTATTAAATTATAAAATGAATTGAATATTAATCATACGCAACATATGTAGTACAGACGATTGTAAAGAAATGCTTAGAAATACCTACATATAAATATGTATATAACATTAAAAATACTGAACCGATTGAAAAGCAATGCAGTAGAAAATTGCAGAGGAGGGCTGAACAATTTAGAGGAATAATATTTTAACCACCTACTTGTGGCAAAGGATGAGCTGTAGAGCGTCAAATATGACCATGTATGAGGTAAAATGTGTTTAATTTGTAAACTACACATGTTTATAAACATAAGCTGCTTTAAAGTAGCCAACAAAAAAAAAAATACTAAAACAAGTTAGAACAGTATATTCGGCTTTGCCGAATCTTAAATACCCTACACCTGCATACATATTTTTTAGGTTGATATATATGGGAGCTATAACCAATTGTTGGCCGATCATCATAGAATTAGGTATAGTGATTTTGATATATATGGGGATTATTTGTGACGAATTTCAACTTAATAGCGATATTTATAAGATATTTATGCTAATTTAAGTGATTTTCGGATGTGAACTTTATATGGCGGCTATGGTCAAATATGGGCCGATCCACAAAAAATTTAGTGTTGTGATTTCTTTTAGCACGAAACTTATTTTTGCTGAATTTTGTATGGATACTGCAATTCTGAAGGCATTTAAAGACCATGGAACCATATTTCGGGAAGAAATTTGTATGAGGGCTAGGAGAAATCATGAACCCATTCTTGTAATTTTCACCAGAGTTAGTCCTTTTATTATAAAAATAACGTGTGTAAAGTTTTATGGTATTATCTGCAATATATTTACACAAATAACCAAAAATATGTGAATTTTTTTTTTTTAGGTTGTCTCACATTTTGGTTCATAGCTCTGGTTCTACTAAACCGATTTTGTTGAGTTTGAATACCAAACTGCTTAGGACATCAATAAACATATTCATTGTAAGTCTACCAATTTTGTTTGCGTATTTTGGACGTGAGCGTGTTTTACACAGACGGACAGACAGACGGACATGGCTCAATCGACTTAGAATTTCTTAAGGATCAAGAAAATATATACCTTGTTGGGTCTCAGATGAATATTTCTCAATGTTACACACGAATGACAAACTTATATATACCCTCATTCACCACTTGTGGTGGTGGAGAGTATAAACAAGATTGCTTATACTTATTAAATAAATTAAAATATCAAGTTAGGTATCAATGAAAATTTGATTGCATTTAAACCATCAAATTTCAGTTTCTAACCTTTTCTGACAGACTAATTTTGCTGATTTTCCATATCAAACTATTTACCACAATGATAACAGATTTTAAGTACATTGCATTTGAGTATTAATTGCAAATATAAGAAAATCGGAACTAGTTCGACCAATTCCTTAAGGCGAATTTAGGTTCTCTCGTTCAGAACCGAAAAAGTTCTTTAAAATATAATATAAACGATTGAGTTGATTTATATTGTATTTTACTTCTTTTCGCACAAACATATGTAGTAACCCTCGTACTAAGTTTTACCACTTTCTTCATATTACCTAATTAATTCTTTGAGCGTAACATGCTCATATTTTTACTAACAGTCAATGTTTGTTTTGCATTTTTTCCTTTTTATTTCCTGGTTGCTTTTCTCCATACTTTAGTAGTTTAGTAGTTTTTGTTGTTTCCGTTTTCAATTCTATTTGCCATCACTAACATTGTTACTTTGTTGCTTTTAACTTTGAACTTGTTGTATGTGTGCCTGGGAATGTGAGTGTATTTTGACACTAAATATGTATAAAATTATTAAAATGTTTTTTGTCTTATTTTTTCGTCTATTCAAAACGTCATCAACATTATCCTGATCATCATTATTGTTGGTAATGGCTGGGAATAACAGCTTAAACCTAGTGAGCGTGCATGAGTAAGTGGGTGTGTAAGTTAGAGAGCGGTTGAGTGAGTGACTGAGTGTGTGTGTGTAGTAACGCTTCATGAGAAATGCAACGAACCGTTTTTACATAAACACACAATTTAAAATAATGTTTTCAACGTGATGGCAATTAATTAAAGACACAGACTAGTTGATACTTGTACTTATTACTTGTTAGGGTTTAGTTTTCGTTAAATTTTCTTTTTTTTTTGTTTGGTTTTTCAACAAATAAAAAGTGTGACAATAATTGTGAGAAATTCCAGGTGCGTGGGAATTTTAAGCAAATTTTTTAAATAATTAAGATATTTATTTATATTTTTCTATATATAATTATTGATTAGCTTAATACTAAATTGTAATAGTCTCAAAGAACAACAAAAAACCAATTAAGACATTAAGAGTACTACAGAACGTATGATTAATATTAATTTATTTTTTTAGCGATTTTTCTGCTATTAGTTATGATTATAAAGATATTCTTCCTGCTTTTTAACAATAATTTAAATTTAAAGAACTGTTTTACAATCTAACTATATAATATCACTTTATTTAACAAAGAATGTACTATATTTACCCAAACTAAATATCTCTAGCAAACAACTGAATTTCCATCGACCTTCTAACAATGAAAATAAGCTTGTAGCAGTTTTGAAAAATTCCACCACATGACCTTTACCAAAATTTTTCAATTAGCAAACGTATGTTACGCTTCTGGCTTACAATTTAACCAACTTTTTTTTGCACTCGAAAAGTAAAGAAGAAAAATAAAATGAAAGAAAAACAAAAATTATCACACTTTCATAAATTTACACATTGTGTAAGAGCGAACTCATGCTCACACATAATCATGTATACAGTGTACATATGTATGCGCTAATGTGAACAAGTGTGTGAAAATTACACACACACACGCACACTGACAACAACCAGCAGCTAAAAAAGCGTTATAAACTCAGGCTAAAAATGCTAGACATTGTTATTGCCATCATCACCAGCAGCAACAGCAATAACAACAGAAACAATAACAAACAGTATCAGCAACATCAGTCAACAACAGCAGTTGTCGTTATTTGATGTATGTATGTGTGTCTGTTCCATTTTTTTGGTGTTTTTGTAACACCAAATATGGATGGTGTTTGATGTTGTTCATGATGTTGCACAGTGGTATTGAAAATTAAAATTGAATATCTGATAACCATATGAGTTAATAGGTGTTAATGTTACAGTGTTTTTAAGCACATAAAACTTATAAATTAAGTAATGAAACCATTTAACTCTTTAAAAAATTTTGTCTTCGATTAGTTTATTATGTAAAAATTTTATCAACATATTTTGCCGCTGCAGTTCACTGTTTGCATATTGTGACACAATGAACATTTGGCACTGTACTCACACACCGAGACGTATGAACAGGGTGGCTTAATCGTGCTATAATATGATAAAATTAATACAGACAGAAATACATATGAATTTATGATAGAATATATTATAGCGACGCACAGTGATTCATTCACATATAACAACTGGACAAAACTACAAGGATATTTTTCAGATCAGTGAAACTTAGAATACTTTATTAATTTGTAATATGGAAGAAAAATTGGATCAAAAAACAAAATTTTTTACTTTTGAAGCTTCCAAAAAGTACTGTGAATGATAATAGAAAACGTTACAGAGGAACCTTAAGCACAGATCGTAAGAAACAAGAAACCAAAAAAGTCAGCAGATGAGACCAAGACCTTTTAACGAAAGGTCTATCTGATATTGATCGCGCCAAAAAATAAAAACCAGTCGTAGTACAGTACGAAGAATACGCCTGGATACTGGCTTACGATCATATCGTAACATTAAATATTCAAATCGTACAGAAAAGAAAAATATTACTGCTGTAAAATGGTCTCGTTTACTTTAAGAACACGTTTTGAAACCATTTAACTCTTTAAAAAATAACTGCCTAAAAGTATATGAAAATGGACCTTCAACAGGACCAGGAGCCGCGGGAATGTCAGTCAAAAATATTGTTACGTTTTAACATTTTAAAAACGCTGATTTATTTCCTTTAAATAAACCGGATACTTTTGATTGCAAATAAAAGCCTTTTAGTAGTTTGAAAATGGTAACAACTCTTTATTTATTCAAATATACAACAACAACAGAATTAAACAGTCACTCAATGTTTTTTTATACACGTTTGTAAATTCGCAGAAATACAGATACAATTTATAATGTACACGAATTTACTTGAAAAACACAACACACTTTAAGGCTCTCAGTTGATGTTTATTCGAAAAGCGTCTCTGATAAACTCACTAACGACTGCAACCTCTGCCACTATTTATAACACTGCCATCTGCACTCTAGATTGCTCTTTAACTGTCAAAGTTCGAATATTCTAGATCATACGCCATCTGTGGTGTACTTTCTACAATGTTCTTTAACTGAATTCAAACAGCGTTGCCAACTTACGATCAATGGTCAACTGAAAGCTTTTATTTAATAATGCCCACAGATATGTTACAGTTTGCAATTACAGCACTGTTATTTGAAAGCATTATGCTACTTTTAAATCAGCCCTTAAAATCGTTATATTTGAATTCAAGTACAATTTCGTAACAATATAAATATACAAAACTGGATAAATTTGGTAAGAATGTAATGTTGTGGCAAGCTATTTGCAGTTGCGGTCTTAAGAGTGCTCCGATATTTACATCAAATAATGTCTTAAAAAACGTTTGCTACACTTTATTAGACAACACCATTCTTCAGTAAAGTTTTGGCCCGACTTGGCCTCCTGCCACTAGTTATTCAAAAGCTGATATGGATTGGTATCGAAGCTACAAATTCGATGTAATACCAAGAATATGAGCCCATCCAATTTTCACCCCACTTCGGCCAATTGAAAATTATTGGGCTATTTTTAAAGCTAAATTAAAGAAAAGTAGAATCGCTATTATCGAAAATAAAAAAATGTTATCTGCTTGGAATAAATATGCAGCACAGGTGGATCGAAAAGTTGTTCAAAAGTTAATGGGTACCATAAAGTGAACAACTAGAACTTCATAACTGCTAATAAATAAGATTAAATTTCTGTTTGAACATTATGAAATCGAATTTTTCTTTATGTAGATATTAGAGCTTAAGTGCGACTGGATTTAAAGTGAACAATGCTTTATTATTATTATTTGGCTCAAGAAATTTTAAAATTGTGTAGAAAAATTCCAAAAACTAGAGAAATTTTAGAAAAATTATAGAAAATTCTTAAAATAAAGTTTTTTGTTTGGTCGGAAACTAGTGGGTCAAATTTGAGCAATTTTACAAAACAACAAAATTCGAAAATAAATAGCTCTTGAATACGGGGGGAGTGGAAGTCTACAATGCCCATTTTGTGTCTAGTAGTTTCGGATGTTCTCTATTAGTAAAAAAATAACCAATTGATAACGCCCACTTTCCTAAGCTAGGTTTTTGGGGATAGAGTATTAAAATACCCACTTTTGCATACGTGGTTTCTAAAACATATGAAATATGAATTTAATTTTTCTAGTAAAAATTTAGTTTTTTTTAATTATTTGATATAATTACACAGAAAAAAAACACAACTGTTATTTATTAATTAGAAAAAATTGTTGAAACTCGATCAAAATTTTTAACAATTTTTGTTGTTGATATGTTTTTAAATTATCATATTTACAATTTTTCTTAGTTGAAAAATAAAATATAAATATGTATGTATGTGTCAAAAAAAAAAATTAATTTAAAAAAAATTAAAGAAATTGTGATCAATGTCCATGGAATTGAAGCAATATATAAATTGGACATACAACTATTTAATAAAATTTTTTTCAACAGGTCACCGACTGCTGAATAGATTAAATAATCGATTTTTAAAATATTTGTTCAATTTACAAAAGGTCTTGAAGTAGATGCACTGACCGGCCCAACACAAAATGAAATAACTAATTGCACATATATTTCAAAATATAGATGACTGCTGCTGACGATTTTCAAAAACTGAAAAAACTGAGCTGAATAATATTATTCCAAAACAGCAATTGGCCGCAATGCACAACAATTTATGGCATTATATGTTTAGTGTAAATATATCGTTCTATAATGAATTGTTTAGATTTTTATAACTATAAATAAACCTTAAATAAAGCAACATAATTAAACAAAATGTTAATTGCATTATTTTAGTATTTAAGAGCTGAAAATTTACAGAAAAAATATTAACTAATAACAATATAATTTTTCAATATGACAAAATCATTGTTAAGATATAAGATAGTTGATTGTCAACAACTTTTTTATTCAATACTACAAACTCATTGTTAAAACAAATTGTTGAGTGTTAACAATTTTAAGTAACAAATATATTTTTTGTATTTACAAAAATGATTGTTGGTGCCTTTTAAATTAAAAAATTAATTGTATTAACGAATTTGGTAATTAATATGACAATTAATTTGTCGTAATTTTTGTCTGTGTATTTTGACCTAACAATAGAGAGAAATATTTATATTCAACATAAACTAAAGTTTAAAAAGCATAAGCTTGTTTAATGGCAATATGGAAAATATGTAATTTTTCTGATTTACCAAATCAAAACAGGTAAATAATCGTTCGTACGTTTAACTTATACAAGAAAAGGTAATTTTATATCGCTGTGACTAGTGTTTATAAAAAACAGACTTTTTAAAAAACCGGTTTGTCGGTTAACCGAAAATTGGGCTTTTTTAGAAAACCGGTTTTTCGGTTAACCGACATCGAAAAAACCGGTTAAACCGGTTAACCGTCATATATATGTAGAAAACATAAAATGTCCAATAAAGTGTATACAGCTTTAAAATTTATTAAATAACTATAAATATACAAAGGTGCTAAGTCCATTTTATTTTGTAAAAATTTCACAATTATTTTCTCAGTCAAATGGAATTGAGTATAAATATGTTACTAAATATATAATATACTTGTTTTAATTATTGGTTTATTCATTAAATTTTTCTGATATGGAACAGAAAATGTCCCAAAAAAGGACCTATAAGATGTAAACGCACTTCTTCTTAGCTGTGATTATTTGTCATTATAAATCATACCAAATAATTAATAAAGCTCCATTATCAGTTATTTTTCAAAAGGACTTTGTACACTAAGCTAACGAAATTAATAATAAAATAAAATTTTAAGAACAAAACACACTAATGAAGTCAAATTGATTGAAAGAAGGTATGCACATCAAATTCAACTTGACGTTTGGTAAAATCATCACTAAGTTTATAATGAATCATTATTAAGATTTTGCTTAAATTCTAGAATTCTGCGGAATTTAATTTCATTCAATAGTTACATTATATGCAATTTATTCTGAGAAATTTTTTAAGTAAACTCATCGTCCTCTACTATTTAGAATCATTGTAATTCTTAAAAATATCAATCTAAATAGGTTTATATTGTAAATCAGCAGTTTAGATTTCAAATCAGACCAATAATGTTTGTACAATAAATATAAAAAATGAACAAAACCATGAGATTTCTAAGTTTTAAACCTAAATTTTAAAAACCGGTTAACCGAGTGATAAAAACCGGATAAACCGGTTAACCGAAAATCAACATTTTAAATTAACCCGACAGACGTTAGCCTATTCAAATTAAAAAAAATGTTTATGTTCGATTTGTGAATAAAATATACATAGAAGCGTTACTGAGAGACAAAGAACCTAAGTCTATTGTCAAAAAACTAAATATGATGCTTTTCTTGATTAAACGGTTACTGGCCAAGTTATTAGCGAATTTTGATTAAACGCTTATTGGCCAAGTTATAAACGAATTTAGATATTTTGAGTTTTTATATAATAAATCGATTTTTGGCCAGAAATATGAGTGATCACATATCGAGCACCTTTTATTGATTAAATGCTTATTGGCCACGTTATAAGTGAATTTGAATTATTTTGAGTTTTTATATAAAAAATCGATTTTTGGTCTGAAATATGAGTGATCACAGATCGAGTTCCTTTTCTTGATTAAACGCTTATTGGCCAAGTTATTAGCGAATTTAGATATTTCGAGTTTTTATATAAAAAATCGATTTGTGGTCAGAAATATGAGTGATCACAGATCGAGCTCCTTTTCTTGATTAAACCCTTATTGGCCAAGTTATTAGCGAATTTAGATATTTCGAGTTTTTATACAAAAAATCGATTTTTGGTCAGAAATATGAGTGATCACAGATCGGGCTTCTTTTCCCGATTAAACGCTTATTGGCCAAGTTATTAACGAATTTAGATATTTTGTGTTTTTATATAAAAAATCGATTTTTGGTCAGAAAAATGAGTGATCACAGATCGAGCTTCATTTCTTGATTAAACGCTTATTGGCCAAGTTATTAACGAATTTAGATATTTTGAATTTTTATATGAAAAATCGATTTTTGGTTGAAATATGAGTGATCACAGATCGATTAAACGCTTATTGCCCAAATTATTAACGAATTTAGATATTTTGAGTTTTTATATAAAAAAACGGTTTTTGGTCAGAAATATGGGTGATTACAAATCGAGCTCCTTTTCTTGATTAAACGCTTATTGGCAAAGTTATCAACGAATTTAGATATTTTGAGTTTTTATACAAAAAATCGATTTTTGGTTAGAAATATGAGTGATCACAGATCGAGCTCCTTTTCTTGATTCAACGCTTATTGGCCAAGTTATTAACGAATTTAGATATTTTGAGTTTTTATACAAAAAATCGATTTTTGGTCAGAAATATGAGTGATCACAGATCGGGCTTCTTATAATGCGAACCGGTTAATTTAAAATGTTGATTTTCGGTTAACCGGTTTATCCGGTTTTTATCACTCGGTTAACCGGTTTTTAAAATTTAGGTTTAAAACTTAGAAATCTCATGGTTTTGTGCATTTTTTATATTTATTTTACAAACATTATTGGTCTAATTTGAAATCTAAACTGCTGATTTACAATATAAACCTATTTAGATTGATATTTTTAAGAATTACAATGATTCTAAATAGTAGAGGACGATGAGTTTACTTAAAAACTTTTTCAGAATAAATTGCACATAATGAAACTATTGAATGAAATTAAATTCCGCAGAATTCTAGAAGTTAAGCAAAATCTTAATAATGATTCATTATAAACTTAGTGATGATTTTACCAAACGTCAAGTTGAATTTGATGTGCATACCTTCTTTCAATCAATTTGACTTCATTAGTGTGTTTTGTTCTTAAAATTTTATTTTATTATTAATTTCATTAGCTTAGTGTACAAAGTCCTTTTCAGAAAATCTGATAATGGAGCTTTATTAGTTATTTGGTATGATTTATAATGACAAATAATCACAGCTAAGAAGAAGTGCGTTTACATCTTATAGGTCCTTTTTTGGGACCTGCTACATTTTCTGTTCCATATCAGAAAAATTTAATGAATAAACCAATAATTAAAACAAGTATATTATATATTTAGTAACATATTTATACTCAATTCCATTTGACTGAGATAATAATTGTAAAATTTTTACAAAATAAAATGGACTTAGCACCTTTGTATATTTATAGTTATTTAATATTAACCATTCCTGACTAATAAAAACTAAAAATTTTAAAGCTTTATACACTTTATTGGACATTTTATGTTTTCTACATATATATGGCGGTTAACCGGTTTAACCGGTTTTTTCGATGTCGGTTAACCAAAAAACCGGTTTTTTAAAAAGCCCAATTTTCGGTTAACCGACAAACCGGTTTTTTAAAAAGTCGGTTTTTTATAAACACTAGTTTTGGCTTCCTGTGGGCATTTGTTATGATCTGAACTGTACAGAATTTGATAGAGTGATTAGTGAAAAATGCGCGATCTTCGACGTAGTTTACAGTACGATTTCAGAATACTTAGAACTAATTTTTGCAAAATTTTATCAGGATTGCCGCATAATCAACATATTTATGACTGCACAAACAGAATTCCGGGAGGATATTTGTATGGGTGTAGGTGAAATGCTGGACCGATATATCCCATTTTCAATATCAAACAAACCTTATGTCGTGTGATGGAAAATGAAGCTTATGTACTGCCAGATTTTTCACAACTTCCGGGTCAAGATTTTCATATGGCTGATGGACGTGGAAATGTTCAAGAATAATGCCGGATAAAAAAACAAACAAAAATTCCACAAAAGCTTTTGCAATTGTGGCAAAAACGTGTGCCTACAAAAACGGCTTTTACTTTTCTTAGAAAAGCACAAACTGCCTTCATATTTCTGGCCCGATTTGGCATCATGTCACTATCGAAGGAAGACGCTTGAGTGGTATTCAAACCATAATGTCAATTTTGTAACACGGCAGGCAAAACCACCCATCTATACAGAACTTCGGCATAAAGAAAGTGTCAAGTGCACCAATTTATGAAATCTATGTCTTCTTATCGGCATAAAATTTGCACCGATGTCAATCCTATTTGATAGTAATTTAGGCACAATTTTTTAAAAATATTGGCCAAGATATCTCTGAATTAGATATTTTGGCCAAACAGGTGTTTTTTTTCATCCATGTAACTTACTACCTATTGTTCTTAGCAAGGATAGCTATTTCTTCAATCTTTCGAAGAAAAAAATTAAAAAAATAGAAAATTGTTGACATTTTTTTTCCATAATCAAAAAATTTTTTGAATTTTTTTTTTAAAATTGATACTTTTTCTCAAAAGGAAGCTTATATCTTTTCCTTGAAGGGCTTTTTGGTCGCTTAGTGGGCTGCGAGTGGGACATCTATCTATTTTTATACCCTACACCACCATAGTGGGGAGGGTATTATGCGTTTGTGCAGATGTTTGTAACGCCCAAAAATATTAGTCCAACACCCACCTTAAAGTATACCGATCGACATCTGGTCGGCTGGCTGGCTGTCCATGTAAACCTTGTGCGCAGAGTACAGGTCGCAATTTTGAAGCTATTCGATCAAATTTGGTAAATATTATTTTTTCGGCCCAAGGACCAAGCCTATTGAAAATGGCTGAAATCGGTCTATTATTTCACCTAGCCCCCATACAAATGTCCTTCCGAAATTGGACTTTATCGGTCATAAATGTTTAATTTATAAATGTATATATATACAAAATTCATGTCACCAAATTTTTTTACGATCGGTCCATAATTAGTCATAGCTCCCATATAGACCCGCTTCCGAAAATCACTTTAATGTGCATAAATGGCTTAAAAATTTTGGTATACTCACAAAATTCAACATAGTAAAATTTCATATAGACACAAATCACACCACCTAATTTCATGGTGATCGGTCCATAATTGGTCATAGCCCCCATATAAGGCCCACTTCCGAAAATCACTCAAAAATATAAATTATTGAAATTTTAAAAGAAAAATGTTTTTGCTCTTTTACTTAGTGTAGGGTATTATATGGTCGGGCTTGACCGATCATACTTCCTAACTTGTTTTTTTTGCAAAATCTAAAAGTTTTTTGCCTTTTTTTCATTATATTTAATCCTTTAATTCCCTGTGGAACAATGTAGCAACAGGATACACTGTACTATTTGTCGTCTCCAAGCAGTTGCCGGTCTTATTTATACGAGCGTATACTCAAACCCAAAG
This sequence comes from Calliphora vicina, assembly GCF_958450345.1. NCBI lineage: Eukaryota > Metazoa > Arthropoda > Insecta > Diptera > Calliphoridae > Calliphora > Calliphora vicina. The sequence goes on along the minus strand of NC_088782.1, from coordinate 30,990,998 downwards.
GAACCTGTTTTGTTCTATTCCACAATTCTTGATTTGATATCGTAGCTGGCCAGAATATTCTAATATATTTCCAATCGCGGCATATTTTTATACTTTTCATGGCAGAATCATGGTATACAATTAAAAACTAATAAGAAATTCCGGTAAGTATTAGTTATATTATTCGTTCATCATATTTTTATTTTACCACGATAGGGGTAGAGTAGCGTACCTCTTTAAGCTATTTATTTATAATTTAATACACCAGCCAGTTTTGTCACTAACTACGAGTAGAAAATTTATTCGTCCCAACATTTTTTCCTCATACCTCATACCATATTTATGCACAGCGAATTTTTTTTTCCTAGTAATATATTTTTCATTTTCTTTTAATAGTTTTTTTTTTTTTTTTCTTGATTGTGGGTTTCCTGAGTGAATCTGTTTATTCAAAGTTAATATGGCGCCTGCAATCTTTGCGCTCTTTATCATTTTCTACGTATTTTAGTTGAAGCAAATAAAGGATGTAACTTTAGTTATATACAGTCCTGATTGTGTTCCATTTACCATCATTTCTCTGTGGTATATTTATGAGATGTAAGCACATGCGAGAGTTGGACTGGGAGGGTTGGTGGTATGTGCACAGCTGTAGAAGTATTTTTGCAATTTTACAGGCGAAAACGAAAACAATCTTTAAGATTTTATTTGGGTCAAATGTCAATGTGTTTGAATTGTTATCAATTATCAACGGTTTGTTAAAAACTCATACATCATATTTATTATTTTATTTAGTTTTTCATACTAAGTACTTGTATATTTGTATGTATGAATGAGTGTATTGTTGTTATATGTATATTAGGGTGGTCCTTAGATTGTACTTAATCGATTATCAATGATCCCAAGGTCTAATAGTATTCTCTATCATCTCGAGATAAAATGAAGATTATATGAGAAAAATCGGACAACGTTTGAAGGTTGAGTTTTGTTTCAAAAAACTAATTAATGGAAAAAACTCTAATTAGAAATTGTTTTTATAGTTCATTTACCCATAGATATTTAAATAACGTGACATCGTGATGGGAAACGATGCATATTTTGTACCTTTCCAATTTTTCTATTTTTATTTTGTAACTAGCTGACCCGACAGACGTTAGCCTGTTCAAATTAAAAAAAAAATGCTTATGTTCGATTTGTGAATAAAATATACATAGAAGCGTTACTGAGAGACAAAGAACCTAAGTCTATTGTCAAAAAACTAAATATGATCCTTTTCTTGATTAAACGGTTATTGGCCAAGTTATTAGCGAATTTTGATTAAACGCTTATTGGCCAAGTTATGAACGAATTTAGGTATTTTGAGTTTTTATATAATAAATCGATTTTTGGCCAGAAATATGAGTGATCACATATCGAGCTCCTTTTATTGATTAAATGCTTATTGGCCACGTTATAAGTGAATTTGAATTATTTTGAGTTTTTATATAAAAAATCGATTTTTGGTCTAAAATATGAGTGATCACAGATCGAGCTTCTTTTCTTGATTAAACGCTTATTGGCCAAGTTATTAACGAAATTAGATATTTTGAGTTTTTATACAAAAAATCGATTTTTGGTTAGAAATATAAGTGATCACAGATCGGGCTTCTTTTCTCGACTAAACGCTTATTGGCCAAGTTATTAACGAATTTAGATATTTTGAATTTTTATATAAAAAATCGATTTTTGGTCAGAAATATGAGTGATCACAGATCGAGCTCCTTGTCTTGAGCAAACGCTTATTGGCCAAGTTACTAGCGAATTTATAAATATTTTGAGTTTTTATATAAAAAATCGATTTTTGTTAAGAAATGTGAGTGATCACAGATCGAGCTTCTTTTCTTGATTAAACGCTTATTGGCCAAGTTATTAACGAATTTAGATATTTTGAGTTTTTATATAAAAAATCGATTTTTGGTCAGAAATATGAGTGATCACAGATCGAGCTTCTTTTCTTGATTAAACGCTTATTGGCCAAGTTATTAACGAATTTAGATCTTTTGAGTTTTTATATAAAAAATCGATTTTTGGTCAGAAATATGAGTGATCACAGATCGAGCTCCGTTTCTTGATTAAAAGCTTATTGGCCAAGTTATTAACGAATTTAGATATTTTGAGTTTTTATATAAAAGATGGATTTTTGGTCAGAAATATGAGTGATCACAGATCGAGCTCCTTGTCTTGAGCAAACGCTTATTGGCCAAGTTGTTAAAGAATTTAGATATTTTGAGTTTTTATATAAAAAATCGATTTTTGGTCAGAAATATGAGTGATCACAGATCGAGCTTCTTTTCTTGATTAAAAAAAAATCGATTTTTGTTTAGAAATATGAGTGATCACAAATCGAGCTTCTTTTTTTGATTAAACGCTTATTGGCCAAGTTATTAACGAAATTACATATTTTGAGTTTTTATACAAAAAATCGATTTTTGGTCAGAAATATGAGTGATCACAGATCGAGCTCCGTTTCTTGATTAAACTCTTATTGGCCAAGTTATTAACGAATTTAGATATTTTGAGTTTTTATATAAAAAATCGATTTTTGTTAAGAAATGTGAGTGATCACAGATCGAGCTTCTTTTCTTGATTAAACGCTTATTGGCCAAGTTATTAACGTATTTATATATTTTGAGCTTTTATATAAAAAATGGATTTTTGGTCAGAAATATGAGTGATCACAGATCGAGCTTCTTTTCTTGATTAAACGCTTATTGGCCAAGTTATTAACGAAATTAGATATTTTGAGTTTTTATATAAAAAATCGATTTTTGGTCAGAAATATGAGTGATCACAGATCGAGCTTCTTTTCTTGATTAAACGCTTATTGGCCAAGTTATTAACGAATTTAGATTTTTTGAAAGACAAATATCGCCCTGGCCAACCATAAAATTTTGAAGAACACGAATTGGAGGCAATACGCCATGAAGAGCGTAAGAGATCCAATGTGTAGTCCGACCAACCAGTCGACACCAAAGGCAATAAATATATAAATCTTTAGAGTTCTGCGAAGGTCATCGAAAGTCCAAACAGGGCAAAATATGGTCCACCTTATTATATCTATATGTTGGTGGTATACGTAATATAAATATATTACTGTTGAGGCAAATAAATGCATATGTTTTAGAACAGTGAGGATTTAATAAAATTGAAACTCAATTAATTTTATATAACTTTCACCTACTCTATGGTGATTTATAGATTTATAGAGAGATTTTGAAGCACTGAAAGATAAAAGTGTTTTTAAACCATTTTTCAAGAGAAACAAATTTTCACGCAGGAGTTCAACGCTTAGTATACAGTCGGCTTTCAATAACTCTGGAGGTATACAGGTACATATACTTGCTGTCGGTGTCGGGGGTGGTGTAGAGAGACTGTGGAATTCCAAATTTTCACAGGATCCTTGGTGATAACTTCGGAATTGATGGACTTATTTGGGAATATACAGGCAATTGAATAAATTATATATAAGTATCTCTTGTCGAATAAAAATTTGTCTAATATGTACTCATAATTATCTATTGCTTTCGTAGTCACTAGTTTGAAACATAGCTGAAGTGGAAATTTTCAACTTTAAGTTTTAACTAATTGAAACTTTTTTTTTTTTGCCTTTCACTGTATTACTACATATTTATTTTCCCTTTATGTTTGTTAGTGTGGGCGTAATGTCTATACATGTAGTTTTTTATTTTGCTAGTCTGAGTGTTGGTTTTTTTTTTAATTTTTTTTGATTTGGTATGAGTATTTGTATATTTTTGTTTACTGAAATATGAGAATGTGTGTGTAGATTGTTGTTTTTCTTTTTTTTCCATAGCTATTGGTATTGATGTTAGTTTAGTTGTTTTTGTTTTCGTTGTTGCTGTTGTTGTTTTGTTATTGCTTCTTTTATTACAGCATAAAAGGCAAATAACATTGATTTAAAACTTTAGCAATAAATCATACGAATGGCATTTTTATTTAATCCTCTACTCAATTTTTCCTATTGATAAATTTGTTGCTTTAGAAGTGAACAAAACCAAAAAAAATGAGAAAAAAAAAACGATAGATAGAAAACAACAAATATTTGCTGCATACAATTACTAGGGCTACACACAGTTTGTTAAAATGATGTTTTAGGGAATTTAGGTTAAATGGGTTTAACTGGGTTTGAATATAGTTCTAATATAAGTATAAATTTTGTATGACCTTTAGAACAAGTAAGTTTATATGGAATACTAGCTGATACGGTGCGCTTCGCCACCCCAATTAGAAGAAAGAAATAGTTCTATTAAGTATCTCGCTCACTCGGGTCCATATAATCTTTATTTCATGTTTCTAAATTCATTGGTGAAGAAATTACTAAAAGTACCATTCGAATAAAGAAATAGTACCAAAAAGTCTACCCCTAGAATCCTAACTCACTTAGGACCATATATGTTTAATTTCAAGTTTCTAAGTCCATTGTTATAGAAAATTAAAAAAGTACCATTTTAATAAAAAAAGTACCATGAAGTATCCGCTTGAATTTTCACTCAATTAGGACCATATACGCTTAATTTCATATCCATTATAATAGAAAATTCAAAAAGTACCTATAGTTTAGTTCTCACATTTTGGTACCTAAATATAATCCCTTATTTCTAACACTAACTTCACTCAGATACGTATCATGTAACTTTAATGTCGATAAGTGAAATAATTTAAAATATTAAAAAGGTACCATTAGGAGAAAAGTACCAATTTCCCTTTTCCTCCTTGAACACCCCTCAAGTTTGAAATTTAAAAATATTCCATTTCGAAAAGTTGTTTATGCTACAGACATGTCTCAATCGATTAAAATCTGTGTTAATGTGCCCAATAATAAATATGTTTTAAAAAAAGTACCAAACTGTTTACCCGGATTTAGCCTACAATACACCATGGCACTCAAGTTCACAAAATTCTCACAAAATTCAACATAGTAAACTTTCATATAGACAAAATCACACGACCTAATTTCATGGTGATCGGTCATAGCTCCCATATAAGGCCCACTTCCGAAAATCACTCAAAAATATAAATTATTGAAATTTTAAAAGAAAAATGTTATTGCTCTTTTACTTTGTGTAGGGTATTATATGGTCGGGCTTGACCGACCATACTTTCTTACTTGTTTTACCATTGAAATTGATGGTGCAGAGTTCCCATAGTATTTATCGAGCTTAGCCATTATTTGAGTGATGGTTTTTTTTGCAAAAAATAGCAAACGAGTTCCACTTTCTTCACAATTCACGAAGTAGTCTGCTATCAATGGCTGTCAAACACAAACTAAATAACGCAATTTGTTAAACTTTTTACCGGAGTCAACTGATAGATGCCTGTTGACAGGAGCAGTATTGGCCTATCAGTTAACACACCGTTAGTCGCAACTGATATGGTTGATACAGCATATTCTGATAAAAATATATTTTTTCCTGAAATTTTATTTTGATTACTCTATTAAATACTTTGAATTTTATATTGTTTTTATGTTTACGAAATAAAAAGTGAAGAGATAATTTTCAAACGCGGCTTCTTCTTTATTGATATCAATTTGATACATTGCGACTAATCTCAATTGAAAATGATTGCGACTAACGGAGGGTTAGTAAATAACACAATAAGGTTTTTTCACATATTCTTATGATACATTGAAACCAATTTGTTAGAATTTTAGTAAAGATTTACTCGGGGGTTTCTTTTTAATTCGATTCGATAAGAAAACCCTTTGAATTTATATGCCTATTTTTTTCAATTTCTAAACGTTCCTTAACATTGTAATTATACCCTACACCACCATAATGGGGAGGGTATTATTAAAAATATTGGTCTAACACCCACCTTAAAGTATACCGATCGACTTAGAATCACTTTCTGAGTCGATTAAACGATGTCCGTCCGTCTGGCTGGTTGGCTGGCTGTCCATGTAAACCTTGTGCGCAGATTACAAGTCGCAATTTCGAAGATATTTCGATAAAATTTGGTACATATAATTTTATCCGCCCAACGACGAAGCCTATTGAAACTGACTGAAATCGGTCCATTATTTCACCTAGCCCCCATACAAATGTCCTCTCGAAATTGGACTTTATCGGTCATAAATGTTTAATTTATATATGTATCTACACAGATTTCGCTCCAAATAAGTTTTGTATATACTAAATTCATGTCCCCAAAGTTTGTTACGATCGGTCCATAATTAGTCATAGCTCCCATATAGACCCGCTTCCGAAAATCACTTTAACGTGCTTAAATCACTTAAAAATTTTGGTATATACACAAAATTCAACATAAATAACTTTCATATAGACATAAATCACACGATCTAATTTTATGGTGATCGGTCCATAATTGGTCATAGCCCCCATATAAGGTCCACTTCCGAAAATCTCTCAAAAATATAAATTATTGACATTTTAAAAGAAAAATATTTTAACTCATTTACTTGGTGTAGGGTATTATATGGTGGGGCTTGACCGACCATACTTTCTTACTTGTTTTATATTTAGACTTATTCGCATAATTAGATTTTTTTATTATTACTTCTATTTCTGATGATCTCTGAATATCCCTATTGTATTGATTTATCTGCTATAGAAAATGTTTTAATTGAATTCATGTTTTGATTGCTAAATTTAAAACATACAAAATTTAAAACTTAAAAATTCCTTTAAAGTTATTTGTTATTTGTTTGGTTTTTTTTTTTGGGGGGGGGGGGGATATTTCAACAGTTGAAACATTTTCAATTTAGAAATAGTTCTTAAGTTATGTTTGCCTTTTAAAGATTTTTGCTAAAAAGTTTACATATTTGGAAAAATTAAATGCATCATTTTTAATGTAATATAAAATTAAATTATATATAGAATATTTATTTAATTTAGCTACAATTTGTTATAAGGATGATAGATTAGATTAGCAAAAAACCAGGACCAAAAAATCAGATTCTCTTTCAGAATTTTGTTGCTGATTTATAAAATTAAATTAGCAGAGCGCACTAATTGTAACCAACATTGGAATTAGATTTTTGCACGTATTTTAGTTATATTTTTATAAAGAGTGTCCCAATATGCAAGCAAGACTTGAATTTGACATCATTTGTGCAAAAAATTAACATTTTAACAGCGGGGCAATACAGATACTAAATATGGTTGGAATTATTAAGTACAGTCTAACTTTGATCGTTTTGTTAATTGTCAAAATTGTCGTATTTGTGGTTCATAGAACCTACGAGTTATTTTCGAAAAACAATTGTATCCACAATATGTCATTGTTTGGTGCAGATTTTGGACTGTGGGCATCATTTGGCGATATATTTAAGTTTACCAACAGTTTCTAGGTGGAGCATAGCTCTTTAGCAAATTCTTTCTATTTTATTTTATCTAAAGCTAAGTTTTTAATGTCTCGTCATGTATAGCCTGCTTCTACTTCTATCAGTCGCCTCCACACATTGCCATTCTACCTCGCTCAGTGGATGAAACTGAAAAAAGTGAAATAGATCTATAACTTCTAAACCAATAGCCCGATTTTAATAAAATTTCCCATGGATATAGAGGAGGTCTAGATCTACTTCGAAAAGCTCTGAACCACACAGAATTTTTTCACGAATTTTGAATTTTTTGAATTTAATGCTCATAACTTTTGAGACAGTAGAGGTTTTTAAATAGTTCTTACTTACGATTATTAAAAATTAATTCAAAAAAAGATATTTCAAGAAAATTGGGAAAAAATTGGATCCGTTATTAGCAAAAAAGTAGACCAAAGTAGGCAAAAACAATAAAATTTTACTTTTCAAATCCGAATAACTGGTAAATCTCTTCTAGAAGATTTCATACATATAAAAGTCTTTCAAATCGAATTACAAACAAAAATTTGGAATCATTTTTAATTTTTGATATGCGCGAGGTGCCATTTGAGGCATTGTGGCAGCCCCTTGGTGTTATAAGCCCAAGTTTAAAATTTAAACTTATCAACACCTCGTCTATAGCCATGGGGAATTTTATTAAAATCAGGTTATTCGTTTAGAAGTTACAGATTTATTTACACTTTTTTCCAGTTCCCCCACTGTGCCTCGTCTGCGACTACCCTGAGGATTCAAATTCAGGGCAAAGCGTGTGATGGGACTTTCTGACGGTATGGACAATCCACATCCACTTGCGGCATCGGATTTCTTATGATATTGTCTCCTGGTGCATGGCCGACCATAAAGTTGCATTGCTGATGGTGTTCGGCGCATGATTTTTCGTAAGCAGTGGTTGATAAAGGCTTGCACAGCTTGTAATTCTTTGTTGCATTCTGTTTAATATCGGTCTGTATTCGTGTATTTATTTGCAATGAGACAAATATCATTGGCATATGCAAGATCTCCAAGATTACCTGGTAGTCCTCACATAATTCCTCTGTGATTTTGAGATAAGATGTTAAACAGCAATGGAGATAGGATGCATTCATGGCGCACACCTTTCTCCACTGGGATTTGGCCAATTAATTGCTGTTCGTGCCTTAGTCGGAAGGTGGCGCCACCATACAAGCTTTTGATTAGACTAATGAGCTCTAAAACCAGCCGGCTCGTTCCTTAGACTACACATGGTCTGATAGTCGTTTATTGATGATATGTGTTACTACTTTAATCATCATGCATAGTAACGTTATTCCTCTCCAATTCTGCTTTCAATTCCCAGTTGTATTATATGAGTGGATACAGGTGTTCAGCGTTTAGTCGGATTTCGATAATTCTGGAAGTATGTTGTCAGGACCATTTGCTTTATTAGACTTCAGGCATGAAATCGCGAATGATATTTTGGATATAGTAGGGTGTGCGGTGTTAAATTTATTGTCCTCCTGGTGTTTAAGGTGGTGCAGAGAGAAGTTTTGTGTAGTATTCTTCCCATATTTCAATCTGTCTATCCTTCAACGTAGTCATTTCGCCGTTGCTATCCATTAAAGTTTTTGTAGTGGAGAATGCGGATGGTGCTTCTGCTGCTCGCGCTTTCATTGCAATTTGTTTTCTCCATAGTCTTTTATCCGCTCTTGCGCTTTTCTTCATCATTTTGATCAATCTGGCGTATTATTGTTGGGATAGAACTTTTGCAGTTCTGGTTTATCATTGGACCATGTCATTTCGAAAATGAGGATAGTCAAGCTAGTCAAGTGACTGTTACATATGTCAAAAAAAAAATCCGATTTTTCGCTAATGGTTTGTGTGTATTTAAAGTTGAACTCTATTTGTACGAATTTATACAAATGATACATTTTTCAGCACAAATCAGTTTCAGATAAAACCATAAACAGATATTTAGCTTGCAATGTTCCATATTTGGTCGTGACTTCCATGTAAATGTCATTTCCGAGAATAATTATAACAACAATAAAACTCTTGGTGGTTTTTAAATAAGATTCAATATAGCCGAAAATAACACTCCTACTTGTTCTTTCTTCTAATGAAACATTTTGATTTTTCTTCAACAATAAACATATTTTGGTGTAAGAAATATATAAAAATACACAGCTATCTATTTTTGAAACATTCCAACCACCCCAAGTACCTATATCTAAAATCCCATATTTTTCTACGCTCAAGATTATGAATTTAAAATATTTCCATTTTAAACGGGGTCATACATTCTTGCATTTTATTCTCCATCAAATTATTTCCATTTCTTTTGATTGTGTTTTTTTGGGTCAATCTTAAACTTGTAAGTCTTTTTTCCGCTTCATAAGCAAAAACATTGAAAAACTTTTGTTTTTCTTCACTTTACTTTATGTGTGTGAGGGTATGCGTATGTTTGTTTGTTTTTATACCCTACACCACCATAGTGGGGAGGGTATTATGCGTTTGTGCAGATGTTTGTAACGCCCAAAAATATTAGTCTAACACCCACCTTAAAGTATACCGATCGACTAAGAATCACTTTCTGAGTCGATTAAACGATGTCCGTCCGTCCGTCCGTCCGTCTGGTTGGCTGGCTGGCTGGCTGGCTGGCTGGCTGTCCATGTAAACCTTGTGCGCAGAGTACAGGTCGCAATTTTGAAAATATTTCGATCAAATTTGGTACATATTATTTTTTCGGCTCAAGGACCAAGCCTATTGAAACTGGCTGAAATCGGTCCATTATTTCACCTAGCCCCCATACAAATGCCCCCTCGAAATTGGACTTTATCGGTCATAAATGTTTAGTTTATCTATTTATCTACACAAATTTCGCTCCAAATAAGTTTTATATATACAAAATTCATGTCACCAAATTTTGTTACGATCGGTCCATAATTAGTCATAGCTCCCATATAGACCCGCTTCCGAAAATCACTTTAACGTGCATAAATCGCTTAAAAATGTTGGTATACACACAACATTCAACATAGTTAACTTTAATATAGACATAAATCACACGACCTAATTTTATGGTGATCCGTCCATAATTGGTCATAGCTCCCATATAAGGCCCACTTCCGAAAATCACTCAAAAATATAAATTATTGATATTTTAAAAGAAAAATATTTTTACTCATTTACTTGGTGTAGGGTATTATATGGTCGGGCTGGACCGACCATACTTTCTTACTTGTTTTTAGCATACATATTTTAAGTTTATTATACCCTACACCACCATAGTGGGGAGGGTATTATGCGTTTGTGCAGATGTTTGTAACGTCCAAAAATATTAGTCTAGCACCCACCTTAAAGTATACCGATCGACTTAGAATCACTTTCTGAGTCGATTACACGATGTCCGTCCGTCCGTCCGTCCGTCTGGTTGGCTGGCTGGCTGTCCATGTAAACCTTGTGCGCAAAGTACAGGTCGCAATTTTGAATATATTTCGATAAAATTTGGTACATATAATTTTTTCGGCCCAAGGACGAACCCTATTGAAACTGGCTGAAATCGGTCCATTATTTCATATAGCCCCCATACAAATGTCCTCCCGAAATTGGACTTTATTGGTCATAAATGTTTATTTATATATGTATCTACACAAATTTCGCTCCAAATAACATTTATACATACGAAATTCATGTCACCAAATTTTATTACGATCGGTGCATAATTAGTCATAGCTCCCATATAAGACCCGCTTCCGAAAATCACTTTAACGTGCATAAATCGCTTAAAAATGTTGGTATACACACAAAATTCAACATAGTTAACTTTAATATAGACATAAATCACACGACCTAATTTTATGGTGAATTGTCCATAATTGGTCATAGCTCCCATATAAGGCCCACTTCCAAAAATCACTCAAAAATATAAATTATTGATATTTTAAAAGAAAAATATTTTTACTCATTTACTTGGTGTAGGGTATTATATGGTTGGGCTTGACCGACCATACTTTCTTACTTGTTTTTTTTTTGTTTTTGCAGTTTTCTTCATAATTTTTTTCTTTTTTTTTTTGATAACAAAAAATACATGTAAGAACCATGTTTTAAAGATGGTCAGTTGTTGCAAAGTTTTTTAATAAACCGGAAGTTTTTGTTGCTGTTATTGTTGTTTTTCATCTAAGTTTTCTCTTTTATTTTATGAGTTCAAAGAGTTAGGTCAACAATAACAGCAACTTTTGTAAGAAGAATAATAACAACAACTTTGTATTAAAATTGTTCAAAGTATAAAGATAAAAAGAATCTTTTCATTAAAACATATTGAAGCTATTTAATACGTAAACAAATGCTAAAGGAAAACACGTGCTTAAAACACAGTCTTACATACTTTAGACGTATAAAAGTAGTGAAATAATGAACACCCATGACTTGAATTACAGCTGTAAAGTTATAAAAAACGTAATGTTAGAAATAATTTATAAGTTTAGAAGAACATAATATTTGAAAAACTTTTATCTAACATACACACAGCCTCAAAACTGAGTAAACAACCGCGAATTTTTTGATTTTTGTAGGATCATGAAAATCATTATAGTCCGACATAAATTTTTTTTTCACAACCGAATCTATTATTCAACTCAATCTCCAACAAACCGAAACATTAAACATTAATCGATGAATAAACTTTAGGATTTTCATTATCTTAAAAAAAATCAAATATTTGTTGGTGTATACTCACTTTTGAGGCTCACTGTATATACATAAGTAAAGCAAATCACTCAAAGTCAATTGAAATTTGAGTCCTTGAAAACTTTCGTGAGACTGAGAAAGTGTTGAAAATAGGGAAACTGGATTTTGTATGAAAAGGTTTCAGATTTGATTTAAATTAAAGGACAGAAAGATGTACTCCGTTATTAAACAAGACATATTGGTTTAGAAACATCTTATTTTGGAAAAAATCGGTAGCTCCTGAACGGCTGTTAATACAAATTTACAAAATAATAGCTAAGGTGTTTTTGAATTGGTTTGTGTTTACATGGGTTCGTAAATGAAAAGGGGCTACTGAAGGTTTGAGCTCATAAATTTGTAGTCTTTAGAATAAAGGAAGCAATGCCGTAGTCTTTACAATAAGACGTAGAAAAAGAAGTAGCCTTTAGAATAAGACATAGCCTTTAGAATAATAAGTAGTCTTTGGAATAAGACGTAGTCTTTGGAATAAGACGTAGTCTTTTGAATAAGTCTTAGTCTTTAGAATAAGACGTAGTCTTTAGAATAAGAAGTAACCTTTAGAATAAGACGTAGTGTTTAAAAAAGATATAGTTTTTAGAATAAGACGTAGTCTTTAAAATAAGATGTAGTCTTTAGAATAAAACGTAGTCCTTAGAAAATATGTAGTCTTTAGAATAAGATGTAGTCTTTAGAATAAGACGTAGTCTTTAGAAAACGAGGTAGTCTTTAGAAAGAGACGTAGTCTTTAGAATAAAACGTAGTCCTTAGATAATATGTAGTCTTTAGATAAGATGTAGTCTTTAGAAAAAGAGGTAGTCTTTAGAAAGAGACGTAGTCTTTAGAATAAAACGCAGTCCTTAGAAAATATGTAGTCTTTAGAATAAGATGTAGTCTTTAGAATAAGACGTAGTCTTTAGAAAAAGAGGTAGTCTTTAGAAAGAGACGTAGTCTTTAGAATAAAACGTAGTCCTTAGAAAATATGTAGTCTTTAGAATAAGATGTAGTCTTTAGAATAAGACATAGTCTTTAGAAAAAGAGGTAGTCTTTAGAAAGAGACGTAGTCTTTAGAATAATACGTAGTCCTTAGAAAAACATGTAGTCTTTAGAATAAGACGTAGTCTTTAGAATAATACGTAGTCTTTAGAAAAAGTGGTAGTCTTTAGAAAGAGACGTAGTCTTTAGAAAAATATGTAGTCTTTAGACTAAGACGAAGTCTTTAGAATAAGAAGTAGTCTTTAGAATAAGACGTAGTCTTTAGACAAATATGAAGTCTTTAGAAGAAGATGTAGTCTTTAGAATAAGACGTAGCCTTTAGAATAAGATGTAGTCTTAAAAATAAGACAAAGTCTTTAGAATAAACATAGTCTTTAAAATGGAGCATAGGCGATCTGCAAAATTGCAGCTCTCCAACACTGCAACTGGCAGTTAAATTTTAGGTGCATTTGGAAGAATGAGGCCATCATAACACGTATTTGAAAACAGATCGTAACATAAGTGTCTGGTGTACAGCACGATATTTTTATTATTTAAAAAAAAAATCATATTATATATAAAAACATATGAAGTATTTACGATTTCCTTAACTTGATACAAATATTTGTTCATAAATAGTAAATATAAAATGATTTTTTTTTAATATTTATTGTATGACTTATGTTGTGCCTTTAACTATGTATGCAGAATTCAAATGGAAATGCCACAAATATAAATTCCTTTATGACCAAAACAATATTTGTTTGTGGAATTTCCATATAAAGTTTTATGGAATTTAAATTTATTTTGTTTCCTTTAACCAGTAAAAGTAAAACTAATTTAGAAGAAAAAGTAAAGTTTTATTTCTTTGTGGAATAAAATTTTTGGAAAATTTATTCTAAAATTTTGTAATAAAAAGCAAATAATTGAAATATTTGGGGGACTCAAACGGTCTCCTATTAAGTCATATTGTCATAACGTCCTAATATATTATATATTAATATATTTAAAGAAATTGAAACACAACAAAAATTAGTTTAAACTAAAATAATTTATTAGGACATTATGACAATATCACCTAATAGCAGACCGTTTGAATACCCCAAATATGTTTAAGTCTTTGATAGTGATATATAATGAAAGTTGGGTATTGTAACAGTTTCAAGGATGGGAGTCTTATTTATATCCTATGTACGGGGACATATATCATATGTATGCGTAAGTTGGGATTACTACATTTCCAGAAAAACTGAGATTGAGTCTCCCCATTAATGTATATTAATACATTAATATAAATTAATTAGCAAAATCCATTTTGAGATTTTTTTTTTAATTTCTAAAGAAAAATTTTAAAATTTTTTGTTAAGAATTAGTGTATTGAATTCAAAATAATTGATAAATTCATTGAAATTTATTGGTGGGGGAATTTAAATTTTATTGTGAAATTGCGAAGAAATTTAAACACCATAATCCTTTTATCTTGTATACTGTAGCTAATCAACGAATAGTCCAAGAACACAAATATTTGAAAATGTATTTTACATGCAAATTACTGTATATTTTCAGGCCGTAACAGACACAAATTTTTCTGATATTTAGGACATTGTTTACATTATTTTTCTAACTGTAGCTTCTTTCTGCCTTTTTCCTTCATTAACTGCCAAAACTAATTTCAGCTTATAACCTTGAAGCCATTTGTTCTTAGACCAGCATTATAAATTAATTTTTAATTTTTAAAAAATGTTTTCACATTTGTACTAGAAAAAAACAAACTAACAAATAAACACTCATTTGCAGTTCTTAAATGTTTTTTCCAACTCTTTCCTTTAAGTATTGAACAAATAAAAAACACAAATAACAATTACGTCATTCATCAATTAACCAATTTTACTAATGACTGCTACAAATCATGTTTGTTTCTTTTACTGTTTTTTTTTTAGTTTTATTTTCTATTTGTTAAAGAAAAAGTTTATAAAATTACTGTAAATGGTTTTGTTAGTTGGTAAAACAGCCATCATCTCTACAATATATTCTATTCGTTAGCACGTATACAGGCACAATAGCAAAAGGTACTGTAGGAATGCAACACAATTTCCCAAATTATCTTCGACGCTAATTTAGAATAAGACGTAGTTTTTAGACTAACAAGTAGACTTTAGACTCGGAAGTAGTTTTTAGAATAAGATGTAGTCTTTAGAATAAGACGTAGTCTTTAGAATAAGACGTAGTCTTTAGAATAAGACGTAGTCTTTAGAATAAGACGTAGTCTATTGAATAAGTCGTAGTCTTTAGAATAAGACGTAGTCTTTAGAATAAGACGTAGTCTTTAGAATAAGACGTAGTCTTTAGAATAAGACGTAGTCTTTAGAATAAGACGTAGTCTTTAGAATAAGACGTAGTCTTTAGAATAAGACGTAGTCTTTAGAATAAGACGTAGTCTTTAGAATAAGACGTAGTCTTTAGAATAAGACGTAGTCTTTAGAATAAGACGTAGTCTTTAGAATAAGACGTAGTCTTTAGAATAAGACGTAGTCTTTAGAATAAGACGTAGTCTTTAGAATAAGACGTAGTCTTTAGAATAAGACGTAGTCTTTAGAATAAGACGTAGTCTTTAGAATAAGACGTAGTCTTTAGAATAAGACGTAGTCTTTAGAATAAGACGTAGTCTTTAGAATAAGACGTAGTCTTTAGAATAAGACGTAGTCTTTAGAATAAGACGTAGTCTTTAGAATAAGACGTAGTCTTTAGAATAAGACGTAGTCTTTAGAATAAGACGTAGTCTTTAGAATAAGACGTAGTCTTTAGAATAAGACGAAGTCTTTAGAATAAGACGTAGTCTTTAGAATAAGACGTAGTCTTTAGAATAAGACGTAGTCTTTAGAATAAGACGTAGTCTTTAGAATAAGACGTAGTCTTTAGAATAAGACGTAGTCTTTAGAATAAGACGTAGTCTTTAGAATAAGACGTAGTCTTTAGAATAAGACGTAGTCTTTAGAATAAGACGTAGTCTTTAGAATAAGATGTAGTCATTAGAATAAGACGTAGTCATTGGAATAAGACGTAGTCATTGGAATAAGACGTAGTCTTTTGTATAATACGTAGTCTTTTGTATAATACGTAGTCTTTTGTATAATACGTAGTCTTTTGTATAATATGTTGTCTTTTGTATAAGACGTACTCTTTTGAATAAAATGTAGTCTTTTGTATAAAATGTAGTCTTTTGTATACGACGTAGTCTTTTGTATAAGTCGTAGTCTTTTGTATAAGACTCAGTTTTTTTTTTGTATAAGACGTACACATTGTTTTCATTTCTAAATAATCTACTGCCCGTTATACAATATATATTTTCCTAAAACACTACATCTTACAGATCTACACTATTTAATATATATATTAAATAGTGTAGATCTGTAATCATATATATATGAAACAACACACTCTCTTAAAATGCAATAGCAACAAATAACATTTGGCGCCTTAAAGTTGCCTCTAACTTGTACAATTTAACTTTTGTTTATAGTGAGAACAACACATGTTAACACTTTTTTCCGCTTTTCCTACTTTTTCCGGCTTTGGCAGTTTTTCTTTATTTTCTTTTCATAAAAATGTTGCACTAATAAAACCATTACTCATACATGCATATTAAATACACATCCATACACACACTCACACACATGTGAAAGTTTAAGGAAGTATGAATGTGTGAAAAAGGAAAAATAACTATTTGCCAAAGTACTAAACAGTTGTTGTTACTCTTGCTGTTGCTACTGTTTCCTTTACTTATCGTTAACATGAACCTGAACAAGATCATCATCAGCACCAACCATCAGCGCCATAAATAGCAGCGTGATGATGAAGATTTTGCTAAACTTAAACTGAAATCATGCTGATGAAGTTGAAAAGTTTGATTTCCTTGTTTTTTTTCTGTGCTGGCTGTTGCTACAAATTAATCCGCACTTGTAGGTTGCCTGGTTATGTTGGATTTAAGTTTATTTCCATTTTGATTTGAGAGGTGTTTTTTATTACTTATATACACACAGAGAAACATAAACATATGTATGCTTGTATATTGTCTTCATCATACACAAGTATTTTTGTTTATGTTCGTGTTGTAGATGGGCGTTTTGGAGGGTGTATGAATTGTTAAGCTTTAATTAATTAGGAAAGTTGAAAGCAAAAAAGATTTAGCCAATTATTTTTTGAGTACTTCTGTATTGAACCGGTTAATTAAAGTGGATGTCAATTGACGTTGAAAAATTAAACAAAAAAAAACGTGACGTACTTTAGAGCGTATAATTATACAAAAATTAATATAAAAAAACATACATACATAGTTGTTTTCTATAGAAAATTAAATATAAAATATAATCAGTCAAACAACACATTTTTAATTGCAAATTTTTATTTAATCATGTTATGTCACGTTTCGAGTATGCATAAAATATTAAACAAATCATATAATTAGTCCATTCAACAGTGGAAAACTATCAGAAACATTTCAAATTAAATTATCGTTCATACCAGTGATAAAGTTGCACAATGCGGCTTAACCTCTTCGATTAAAAAAAAAAACTGAAAGAACACGATAGATGACGTATACTGTGCAAAATAAAATTTAAAAACATGAAGACTTAGTCTCTAGTACGAAGACGTAGTCTTAAGTATGAAGACATAGTCTTTAGTATGAAGACGTAATATTTAGTATGAAGACGTAGTCTTTTGTACAAGACGTAGTCTTTAGTATAAGACGTAGTTTTTAGTATAAGATGTAGTCTTTAGTATAAGACGTAGTCTTTAGAATAAGACATAGTCTTTAGAATAAGACGTAGTCTTTAGAATAAGACGTAGTCTTTAGAATAAGACGTAGTCTTTAGAATAAGACGTAGTCTTTAGAATAAGACGTAGTCTTTAGAATAAGACGTAGTCTTTACTATGAAGACGTAGTCTTTACTATGAAGACGTAGTATTTACTATGAATACGTAGTCTTTACTATGAAGACGTAGTCTTTACTATGAAGACATAGTCTTTGCTATGAAGACGTAGTCTTTACTATGAAGACGTAGTCTTTACTATGAAGACGTAGTCTTTACTATGAAGACGTAGTCTTTACTATGAAGACGTAGTCTTTACTATGAAGACGTAGTCTTTTCTTTACGTAGTCATTACTAACAAGATGTAGTAGTATTTACTAGGAAGTTGTAGTCATTACTATGAAGCCGCATTCGTTACTAAGAAGACGTATTCGTTCGTATGAAGACGTAGTCTTTACTTCAAAGTCTTATTATTTACTATGAATTATTATTATTTACTATGAAAACGATCTAGTCTTTAGTAGTACTTAGTAGAGTATTAGTGCTAGTCTTTGAAAAAACAAAATCCTTTTCTGTTAAGGCTCTAATTTGTAATTAACCATTCTGAAGTTTGAACTGCCATTGATTCTTTAGTTTTCTTTATATTCGTACATACTTAGTTGTTTACAACTTTAATACTTCTTAAATAAAATGAATTGAATACAATTTTTTAAAACTTTTAAAGCTGTCTTAAAGTTAAGCATTGTTAAATCATTGTGATTTATTGTATAGGACCAAAACTCCTCACACCAGCTACACCACAGTTTGTTACTTAAACATTCTTATGCTCGTTAAATATTTACAGACAATAAAATACCAATCTCAAGTAAATGTCTATACAGTCGCATATATAAAGGTACCCTGTAGGTTTAGGGATAACTATTGCTAAGATGGCACCATATTCGTATCGAACTTATTATCGATTTTAACAAATAGTTCTCTTTATTTGATTATATTGGTTGCTTTTGGATTACTGTACTCTTAAAATATCGCAGTTCGATATCTACCATTATTCGCTGGTATTTTCACTAGTACATTTGATTTTAAAGGCAATTGGGCATTTAGTTAAATATTTTGCCATTTCTGTGAACTTTTGACAAAACGACTGAAGTGTAATTATAAAATGTTTTCGATCAATTCAACAGTTTTTGCGCACTCCTGAAAATTTTTAAAATTACACTTAAGTTATTTTGTCAAATGTCCACATATTTGATGGTGTTAGTTCCAAGTGCTGCAGTGTATATAGAAACACATATACAAAATAACACATGTGTGTATGGATATGCGTATAAATGGAGAACGAGATATTTATATTGGACACATAAATATTTATTAACTTTTTACCACTTGTTGTATAGAAAAGTAACAGAATTATACGAGCAATAAAATAACGCCAACAGTGCTATAAAGGAATGTATTTTGCCGAAAAATAAGAGCCAGAGATATTTGTAAATATTTGAGTTTCATTTAATTAAAATTTAAGATACTACTTTGATACTATGCCAGTTTGTTAAAGTCAGCCAATCCAGTTCTCTATACCCCAGAACCTATTCCCTCTTACATAAAGAATACTATACTCACTCACGACGAAAAACCCCTCTTTTCCATGATATGGGCAGCCTCGACAGTAGTCATTGAAAGGAAATTTCTCGTATAAAATATAGAAACTAGGTACCGTTAACCAATTAGCTCCATATATTTAAACAACGATATCTTATATATAAATAGGCCACACGTTTTTTGTGGTACACTTATAAGTATGTTATTGTCCACCAATATTAATGAAACATATATGGTTTAAAAGTTTATTTTCTCTAGATTTGCAGAACATCATTATTTTTTTAAATTCTTTCCATAAAAGTGGTAAAAAGCGTTTAAAAGTGGTCGAATTTCGGCCACCGGGCGATCCTAGTATGTATTAAGACTGCAATTTTTGTATTCACTCAAGATAGTTTTTCCTTGCACGGGCTAAAGGGAAAACCTTTTATATGTAAAATATCAATATTTCTGTGAATATATATATCATATAGTTTAGTTAGTGCCTGTTGCTAATACAGTAATTTTGACTTACCTGCACAAACAACTTTGCACGATATTTTGTGCAGGTAAGTTAAAAGTGCAGTTAACATCAGTTAACTTACCTGCTCATTGATGCTGGTAAGTGCATTTAAGTTTACTGCCCAAAAAAGCAACTAACGGCAAATAATTGGTATTTTAGCTACTTTTAAAATTATTAAGAAGTTTACAACACAATTTTTTTATTCAAAATCGTATTTCTTCGTTCTTATTTTGTTTTGATTTAATTTGTGGGGATTCTACCTGTTGTAAATTTTACTTTATAAATTTTAATCAATCACAATTTCATTTTACTTTTAATTTTATTTATATAAGTAGTTGTTGAAAAAATTGTCATTAATATTTTTAATTTTTCGAAGTGACAAATAAATTTTGTTGAATAAAATACATTTTTTAAAAAACATTAATTGTGTTTTTTCATTGGTGACCCCGACGTTTTTCATTTCAACATGTCGTTATCTGAAGAAGAATTTGTATCACCACCAACGTCTCCTTCACTTGAGATTTCACGTGTTTCGGTAAAAATTCCACCATTTTGGAAGACTAATCCAAAATTGTGGTTTATTCAAATAGAAAGTCAATTTTTTAATTCCGGTATTTCTCAAGATGCCACGAAATACCATGCACTAGTTGGGTCCGTTGAAAGTGATATCCTTAACGCAGTAAGCCACATAATTGAAAATCTTCCAACTCAAATCCGCCTTACTTAATGAATTTCAAGATTCCGAGGAAAAACAGCTGCAGAAATTGTTAGAAAATATTCAATTGGGTGACAAACGTCCCTCTACACTATTGCGTGAAATGCGGCAACTATCATCAGGTAAGATGTCAGACGATATTCTGAAATCTTTATGGTTCCAACGTTTGCCAGCAACTTTAAAAGCGGTGTTATCAATAAGTTCGGATAGTTTAGATAAACTGGCGTTCATGGCTGACAAAATAAATGATCAGCTAGATTCTTCCTCGCTTTGTTAAGTTAGTACGCCTATCCAAACTCCATTTGAACAATTAGAAAAGCAAATAAGTGAAGTTATTCAACGTATTGATGGAATAAATACTTCTCCTGTATCCCATGGAAGAAATCGCAGCCGTAACAGAAGCAGAAGCAATAGCAGGGGCCGAAATGTATCAAGAAATTTGTGTTGGTATCATTTTACATTAGGCTCAAAAGCCACTAAGTGCCGCCCTCCTTGTGCACATCAATCGGAAAACCAAAAACTCCTTCGTCTAAGGTGACGGGCGCGGGAGACTTGAACATAAGTCGCCTGTTCTTACGAGACAATATTTCTAATCATAGATTTTTAATCGACACAGGAGCCGACGTCTCAGTCATTCCCGCAACAGCACAAAACAAACGTAATAAACCTGAATCATTAGTACTTCAAGCTGCATACAATACAATGCACTTAATTTAACGAATTTGTATGGAGTTTGATAAATAAATATACAAAAATCAAGTTTTGTGCACTTATATGCAAAATGCTCTTAAGTGAAAGGCAGGTAAATCAAACTACTGTATCTTCGTCATTAGTTATTGGGTGTACGATTTTAGTTCAAAGATTTTAAAACACCCTCAAAATTTTGAGATATGTTAAAAAAACTCTTTTAGGATAGGTCGTAGTACTTTAGTACCTCTAACTCACACATTTTTAGACCGATCTCAAAATTTTGAACAACTAAAGTAAGGTAAAGAATTAAACTTTCATAAAATGTATGCATGAAATCTATATTCCTAGAAGTTGTGTAAGTTTTTATAAGTAGTTACACATTCTTTTTTATTTTTTTCGTAATTTTTCAAATTCAACAATAGTTATTTTAATTTTTTTCTATGAAAACCTATTTTTCTTTGCAAAGTTTTTTAAAGACAATTTTATATAGACTAAAATGAAACATTACTTATTAAAATCGGTTTAAACTTGGAAAAGTTATTAAACTTTTTCGAAAAAAGTTCCACAAAATTTACCCTGTAAATTAAAAATTGTACAACATTTTTTTTTTGTATAGTTTTTTGTTTTTTTTTTATTCATATGGGCTGGGGTAGAAAATACTAAAAAAAGTGTTAATGAAAAGTTGAATAACTTTTACAATTTTCGTCAGATTTGAATAATTAAAACGATGTTTTGTTAAGAACCTGTACACATTCCTTTACACATTGGTATACACTTTTATAAGCTTCCATATCAAAATAAATGATAAATGATGAAAAGCGACTAAAATCAAAAAAGTTGATAAATTTTGTTTTTTTTTAGACATTCTTAACAAAAACAATACTTATGACTTAAAAATGTATCAAAGAATGCACGCCATTTTAAAGCGCATTCAGTTTGCTTTTCAATCCCGTTTAAAAATTTAAAGTCGGACAGACACTGACTGAGTTACAAATCGATAAGTTGTATGTTATTAGCCCTTGTTAGCTATGAACTTTTCTCACTTTTCTGGCAACATATGGATTTCCAGCCAAAAGAACTTTTCAGCTTTTGATGCCAAGAACGAATCAACATAATATCGGATAGTCTATTCCAAAGTGAAATAGTATTCGGACCACTTCATTCTAAATACTTTTTAGCAGGTATTGCAACATATGGCCGAGCGTTGTCATGATGGAATATCATGGTTTATGGTATTAGTCTGGGCGTTTTTCGCCTAATTCTCACATTAAGTGAATCAGTTGCATACGGTACAGGTTCCCTGTGATGGTCTGGTCAGATTTCAGTACCTCATAATAGCACAATTTCTTATGCTTCGGATTATCGTAATGGATCCATTTTACATTGCGAGTAATGATTCGGTTCAAAAATTATTTTCTGTAATAATTTTCAATAATCATTTCAGAAATCGTCTTCTCTACTTTTGGATGAATCCTGAATCCACAAGCATTTTGAAGTAGCTCCGAATGATTTTGCAAGCTCATGTTGAGTTTTACAACAATGTGCAACAAGAGTAGCTCCCAATGATTTTGCAAATTATTGTAGAGTTTTACAACAATCTGCAACAATTTTTTTTGCTGGCCTGGGCGATTTTTGTCCCAGAAAGTTGATACTGATGGAGTATGTAAAACTTCCTGCATATGACGATTAGTTAGTTAGTTAGTAAGTATTTAAAATTTTTAAAGCCCAAATTTTATGTAAAATCGCAAAATATCGGAAAACACGTAATGTTGTTAAGTGCGTCTGTCAGAGGCCTTTATTAACATTACAAAATTTCATATAGTTTCTTTGGAGAAAATGAGATTTATACTTTGGCTAGTTAATTATTCATAGAATTAGAAATTTTATCTTTTATGAATCAAACTTATTATATTTTAGAGGATAAGCAAAAATATGATTTTATTTTGTTTGTAAAAAGGTTTTCTCCCCATTATAATGAAGTTTTTATCTTGTGCACTTATGCGTTGATTACAGTGTGTCTGATAAATATTGTATTAAAACTACATGTAAATGCGTTAAGAAAGCCGCCCACCATTAACACTAGCATATAATAAACAAAAAATAGCTATAACAATTATACTAAATAAACAATACTATAAAATATATTTATGTAAACCGCACTCACAAAAAATTTATAATAAAACACCAGCAAACAAAAATGTATTAAAAAAATACCAAAAACAAAACACATACTATACCGCATACCAAATACAACAACAACAATAACCATATAAACACAACTATTGTTTGTTGTAATAACAGTAATTATTCTCGTAAAATACAATAGCAACAACAAACCAACGACTAACAGTAAAAACATTAATTAAGCCATTGTCTGTAATTGTAGACAAATACACGGAGAAAAGCTGCTAAAATGTGAGTAGTATTTGATTTTCAGCTCCCGTCGTATCTGTTTTAGCTTAGATATCACCTTCGAATTAATTAATTAATTAATTCAATTTTAGCTTTATTCATTAAAATCTTCTTGGAGGTATGACTTAAAAAAGCGATAATTTTCAAAATTTTTAGCTTTTATTTTTAAACATTCGTACAATGTAAATTTATTCAAAGTATGGAGCAAAGTCAAAACTTCATTCTACTTCATTCTAAATACTTTTTGATATACCAATCATGCATAAATGTAGGTTATTTTCAGGCTTAAAAAAGTTGATTTCAGCAGACAGGTGGAAATGACTATATCAACTTAGCTCTAATGTTCCAAAATATATGTTTTTTGTGGGGTCGCAAATGAGAAATTACAAAAATAATGACACATATACAATACTTAATGCTAGTGGTGGTGAAAACAGGCAAAACCATCATAATTTTTTTGTGTGGCTTGAAATAATTATGAGAAATTATTCTTTCTTTCAGTATATATTTTTATAATTTTTTATAATCAATGGTTTTTTGTTGTATTAAGCAATCATTTGTATCACAGTGTTTTTGTGTATGAATGAGAATAAATCAGTGATCGATAATTATAAAAACACACACATATAGAAATGCGAATACACATATACATAAACAATACAAAACCAATTTTTATAAACATATTTACACACAGATTAGACCGGCCCAATCTGTATATCGTCGTAGAAAATCCAAAAGTACGTATCATCAAAGAAATCAAAATCGTGTTTTTGATTGAGCCTGATTCATAAGGAAAAACTACATGCCACTACACATTTTTAGACTTCTGTGTCCACAAATACATATACGTACATATACAATACGAAGCCAATTTTTACAAACTTATTTAAACACAAATTAGACCGGTCCAAACTGTATTTACAATAACATCGTCAATTTCTCAAAAGGAAGTTATGTTCCGAAAATGGTTCTTCTAGAACTGTCTTTAAATAGGATGGATTAACTTTGTAGTTAGACTCTTCTCCCATAGTCCTTCATAATAAAAACAAAATGTCATATTTTTCCCTATGTACAAATAGAGAAAACTTTTTTCATGAGCCGTTCTAATATCCAAATGTATACACAATATGTATAATAATTGCTTTTAGTTGTAATGCTTTTTTTTGGAGTTTGTTTGTGTTGTACATTTAAATATAGTCGCATTTAGCTGCTATTGTTGAGATTAAGTGTTAAAGATTAAATTCGATTTTTAATAATTGAACTTTTGTGGAAATTTAACAAACAAATGACCTTTTGTTGCACTAACTAACTACATCGCCATAAATGTTTAATAATGTTATTTATCTACTAAATATATACGAAATATTTTTATAAAATACTCATTCAGCTGAAGGGAAATTAGCAATTATTTAGAGTTCAATGCGATTAAAATAAAAGTTAAAGATTTTTTTTGAAAATAATACAAAAATGCAGTATATGGGCTACAGGAAATTATGCTGGTTTATGCAATTGGTAATAATAGTAAGAAGAAGTTAAATTTATTAATATCGAGAACTTGCGCCAAATTATCGTAAGCCACAAAATACGAATTGTAAAATATAAACATATGTTTGAAAATTTTGTGATGTAGGATCGGGAAATATTTTGACCCGCTCTTATCAAAAAACTGGAGTAGGGTAGGTAAAAATGAAAATTAAATTTTTAAATGCGAATATTTCCTAAGCTATAATAGTTAATTGATAGCTAAGACAAGGTTTTTTGTAGTGTTCGACGAGGAGATTCTATACATGAGGGTTTTGTTATGGAAAACGTAAGCTTTCATTTGTTTTTTGGTTTCATCCCATTCCGATTCAAAAAGTTCGATTTTGTGTCACAGTGTAATTTAATGGGCATACGAATTTTTAGTGCTCATTGTGTATTTTTATCACTTTTTATATATTTTAACAAGGTTATATCTCGGTATACTGTATGGAATATCTTTTTTGAGTCTGAAGTAAAGTTGTAGATATTGAATAGGAGAAAACATACCCACCCGAACAAATACCTTAAAAATCACAAAATTGCCAATTTTTTATCCATTTTTCACCATTTTACATGTGCCGTATACGTTATATATTTTTAAATAAACAAAATAATATTACGTATACGTCACATGTAAAATGGGAAAAAATTGTTAAACAAAATGGGTATTTTTGGGATTTTTAAGGCCCTGGATGCACTTTTTCGTTAAGGTATGTTCCGCTTTTATTTCTCCTATTCAATATAAATAACTTTGCTTCAGACACAAAAGTGATATTCCGTACGTTATACCGAGATATAACCGTGTTAAAATGTAGAAAAAGTGATAAAAATCCATCTTGAGCAAAACAATTCTTATGGCCATTAAATTATTAATGCAGCCAACTTGACAACTTTGGGGCTACTTTCACGTGCAATTTCAGAATTGAGTCTCAAATCAATGAGCTGAAAAATTTTGTACTGTGTAGTTATAATTATAACCTTCACCATAGAGAATAGACATAGAGCGGACCAAAGACCTAACTCAGTAGTCAGAAACCTAAGTGGTGAGAATGTATTAGTAGAAAAAACTATGTGAAAACAAAAACAACACTCGTATGTGTGATTATTTTGAGTAATTTGTTTGAGTTTTTTTCTAGTTTCCGCTCTATGTTTCTCTATGCCCTTCACCATAGGGTACAACTAGAGGCGCAACTGAGAGTAAGCTGAGAGTAAAATAAATACTCTCTTCACACGTACTTGTGATATGTGAATTCAACATACTTGAGAGAAAATTAAACACATAAAAATACTTGAAATTTTAACTTTTGACACTTAATTTTATTTGTGGTGGAATTTAATTTATAGAACAGAGTTTCAATTTTTGGCATTGAAAATAGAAGAAAATTCAAATAAATTAAAATTTAAACATTTTTATACAACTCTGTGTCTGGTGAAAATTAAAAAGGCACCAATACAATATCAAAACTATCTACTAATACGTTCTCACGACTTAGGTTTTTGACAACAGACTTAGGTTTTCTCCCTCTCAGTAACGCTTCTATGGATATATTATTCTATGCCCTTCACCATGAGTGGCAAGGGTATATATAAGTTTGTCATTCCGTTTGTTATTTCTACATTTTTCATTTGCGAACCCACAGAGTATATATATTGTGGATCGAAGTCGCTATAGTCATGTCCGTCTGTATGTTGAAATTAACATGGCTCGGTTGTGATTTAAAATCGACAGAATCGGCACACATATGGCTTAGATAGGTGGAAGAAACCAAGACAACCTCGATTTTTGGCCTGTTCTTGATCTGCATATATCTGGATTACTAAGTCATTAATATAGACAATATGGATATCTAATGGTAGATATCTCAAACTCCATTGCAACGATTAATTAAGGATATTATAAGTTGGATCTACAATGAGTCAAAATCGGTTTTTTTAACCCGAATTTTTTTTCATCAAAAAAAATATTTTGTCAAACATTTTTTTTCGCTAATAAATTTAAAAAAAATTTGGAAAACACTTTTTAAAAAACAATATCATTATTGCCCGGTACCCGAAAGCGTTAACCAATTTCAATGAAACTTTGTGCGTAGTTGTTTTTAGGTCCAACTAAGGTATAATTTAAGTTTCAAGAAAATGGAAAGATTGGTTTTTGAGATATGATTTTTTAGTAAAAGTAAAGTATTTATAGTAAAAGTAATACATTTTTTGAAAATAAGTTTACCATATAATTTACCATATAAAATAAAATTTTGTACTTTTATATGTTTTTTAAAAGCATTTTTGATGTAAACGCACATTGCATACTTGGCAATAATATGGTGTATGGGTATGACAACCCGTTCTTGAAATACAATGTACTGTTTTGTTAGATATTTTGAGTTTTTATATAAAAAATAGATTTTTGTTAAGAATAATAAGTGATCACATATGGAGCTTCTTTTCTTGATTAAATGCTTATTGGCTAAGTTATTATCGAATTTAGATATTTTGAGTTTTTATATAAAAAATGGAATTTTGGTCAGAAATATGAGTGATCACAGATCAAGCTGCTTTTCTTGATTAAACGCTTATTGGCCAAGTTATTAGCGAATATAGATATTTTGAGTTTTTATATAAAAAATTGATTTTTGGTTAGAAATATGATTGCTCACAGGTCGAGCCCCTTTTCTTGATCAAACGCTTATTGGCCAAGTTATTAACGAATTTAGATATTGTGAGTTTTTATATAAAAAAAATCGAATTTTGTTCAGGAATGTGAGTGATCACAGATCGAGCTCCTTTTCTTGATTAAAAGCTTATTTGCCAAGTTATTAACGAATTTAGATATTGTGAGTTTTTATATAAAAAATCGATTTTTGGCCAGAAATATGAGTGATCACAAATGGAGCAGCTTTTCTTGATTAAATGCTTATTGACCAAGTTATTAGCGAATTTAGATATTTTGAGTTTTTATATAAAAAATCGATTTTTGTTCAGAAATATGAGTGACAACAGATCGAGATCTTTTTCTTGATTAAAAGCTTATTGGCCAATTTATTAGCGAATTTAGATATTTTGAGTTTTTATATAAAAAATCGATTTTTGTTAAGAAATATGAGTGATCACAGATCGAGCTCATTTTCTTGATTAAACGCTTATTGGCCAAGATATAAGCGTTTTTAAATATTGTGAGTTTTTATATAAAAAACTGATTTTTGGCCAGAAATATGAGTGATCACAGATCAAGCTCCTTTTCTTGATTAAACGCTTATTGGCAAAGATATTAAGGTTTTTAGATATTGTGACTTTTTATATAAAAAATTGATTTTTGGCCAGAAATATGAGTGATCACAGGTCAAGCTCCTTTTCTTGATTAAATTCTTATTGGCCCAGTTATTAAATAATTTAGATATTTTGAGTATTTATATAAAAAATCGATTTTTGGTCAGAAATATGAGTGATCACAGATCGAACTCCTTTTCTTGATTCAACGCTTATTGGCCAAGTTATTAGCGAATTTAGATATTTTGAGTTTTTATATAAAAAATCGATTTTTGGTCAGAAATATGTGTGATCACATATCGAGCTCCTTTTCTTGATTAAATTCCTTTTGGCCAAGTTCAATTTAGGCTATTGTGAGTTTTTATATAAGTAATCGAATTTTAGTCTGAAATATGATTGGTCACAGACCGATGTATTTTGCAGATGTATTTAATAAGTGGGCGTATTAGTGGTCAAAATTAGCCAAATCGATGTAGCTGTTTTCCGATTTTAGATAAATCGAAAAAAGTAGGCAGTAGGGGTGTGGTCAATTTTTCATTCCGTAAAAACCTAATTTGGGCTATCACGAACATTTTAAAAAAATATTTGTCTAAATCTGTCCGGCCGTTCTCTACTGATGTAATTACGAACGACATTTGATTTTTATTAATATAGAAGAAGAAGCTTAGCTTTAGAGCTGTTTAAAGAGCTGGTAAGTGAAATTACCGGCTGGGCAATAATGGGTTAAAAACTTTTAAAAATTTTATTTTTAAGTATTATTTGATGAAGCGGGTCATATAAGATTTAAAAAAAAAATTTAAAAAATTGGAAAATTATTAACCCGAATTTTTTTTTTCACCAAACAATTTTTTTCGCTCATACATTTTTTTTCACTAATAAATTAAAAAAAATAGTTTTTAAAAATTTTTAAATTTTGTTTTTTTTTAATTTCGTTTACCTAAAAATATTTAAAATTTGTAATTTAAAGTCTAATTTGTTTCATTTTAGTTAGTGAACGACTAATAACAAATTATTGTTTGTTTTCATTTTCCATTAATTATGGCGCCTACGATAAATGTTTTGTTCACAAAGCCATTTTGAATACAAGGTGGTATTAATTGTTTGAATTTTTCTTCAGATTGACGAATTCCACTTAGAGATGAGATTTTTTTTATGTAGACAATAATCATAAGCTTTTAGTTACACAAACAGAATCTACAATGACCAACTACTTACATTTAGATTTTTTAACAATAGACTTTCGATATTACAATTAGACTTCCTTACATTTTTATTAAGGATTTTGTACCTTAATAAAAATATATCTTAGTTAGCATTTCAAAAATTTGTTAAACTCTAAGGAAACATTCACAAAATACACAGGAAACTATATCTATCTTTATAGTCATTGCTAATCTTCCATCACCTTAATACTAAACGGTACTAAAACAATTTAAATTTGTCTATTCTTTCCCATATACCATCTGTATAAATGCCTGCTTCCTTTTGATGTTTTCGACATGACAATTCTGTATGTGATGTCCTTTGGTTGGTTGGTTGGTAAGTAATTATATGTTTTTTTTTGGACAAGTAAAAGTAGCTCTCAACAAATACGTCAATGTATTCGATATCCTTGTTAGACAGTAATAATCTTTCACATAAGTTTTAAATATCTCCAGGCGCAATTACTCTCTACCTCCCACCTTAATCTGTGTTTTCCTTGAATTAATACAATTCACTGCATTTGCAAGCAACCAACCAACAAACAAAAAAAGCAACAAAATAAAAAGGACATCCCCTTAATGTTGGTTCAATGTAAATATACCAAATAAGGAAGAGATGAACAATGAACAAAATAAAAATAAAAAAATATCCTGTAGGGCTTTTTAAAAATGAATAGCAATTTGCCAGGAAACATACAATTTATGTTTCTTGTTTGAATATTGTCTACTCTGCACACTGTTCCTACGTCCGTACATTGTCAATATGAGTAGACCAAACAATTTAAGTTTTGTTTTTTTTAAAACTTGACTCCATATTTTTTGGCATTAGCAAATATGTTTTTTGTTTTTTTTTTCTTGTATTTGTTACTCCTAAAGAGTTTCTTTACTTTTTGGTTAGAAAATAAACAAAACTCCACACAAACTTGGCGAGGAGGTCATATGCCACATAGATAGAATAGAGTTTTCTATGTCTGCTGCCTTTTTGCTTGTTTTTTGTTGCATATAATTTAGGTTAAATGACTTTTGTATTGTAATTATGAAGGCATAAAGAGGTTTAAGCCTAAAATTGTTTTTTTTAGCTTCTTTCCATTCACTGCTTTCGTTTCGTTTCGTTTTGTTTTACTTGTTGTTGGCACCAACATTGGCAACATGTTATTTGTGCCATTGTCTGGGTAATAGTGGCATAATTTACGAAAATTTCTATGTTGGTGGCACAGGAAATGTTTAAAACTAAAAATGGAAGAAAAACTTTATTTTTGTTGTTGGTGCTGTTGCTGCTGCTGCTATTGTTTTCTGGTGTATGTGGACCCTTAATGAAGTTTACAAAATATTTTTATTTGTTTTCATTCTCATAAACCAATTGAAACGTTTTGTTTGACTGAACATGAAAATGTTGAAGAAGTGTTTGGTTTTACAGTGTTGTGTTAAGCTGAGTGAAAGGGTAAGTGTGTTAAGAGTTAAAATAAATATGCAGAAAATAAATTCACCAGAGGAAAAATTGAATATTTAAATTATAAAATCGATTTGGAAGGACACATTCTTTTATTTAACAATATACCTGGTACTTTTAAATTTACTAATTTAATACAGATAGAATTATATTTTAAAATACCTTTTATAAATCTAGCTCTTTTTCCAAAGCGGCGTTTAGGGGGTGGGAAGTATTTAAACTGTATTCTACCATCTTTAAAAACTGTCCAACAGCAATTTTGAAACCGAATAGTGTTTCTATAATTCTGAACGGTCGTTTTGAGTAGATTATTTCTGTAGAATAAATTTATAGTCCAGCTGGTCTGAGTTTTTTTACAGTAGGCCAAAGTTTTAATTTGTTGGTTGAAACGACTAAAAAAGGTAAGTTATTGTGTGAGAGAATTCTTATTGTCAGAGTAATATGGTGGAATTTCATAGGTATAATTTTTGTGGAATATCTTAACCAAAGAATAACAAGAAGTTAAGCCTCTCAATTTTTCTACAACAACAACTTCTCTCTCTTCTCACATACAAGTAGTATGTGAATTCAACACACTTGAGAGAGTGATTTAACTTCAAAACTTTTTCTTGAAAATTGCACAAAATTGCAATTCTAACACACACTTTCACCATCACATAATATTTTTATTAATTTTTTTCACACACTTTAAACCATTTAAATAACCGAAACATGTATATTTTGCACAAACGAAAAAAATATTTTTTTAATTTTTTTGACATTATTTTTTTGGGGGTTGAAATAAAAACTAAAAAATACACATTTGTAAAATTTCGTATTGGAAATTAATAAAAAAGTGGAATAAAAAGCGGAAAAATCTATGTATAAAACCTTTCCAGGTCAAATATAATTCAAAAAATTTGAGAATTGTTTGAATTTTTAAATTTAATTGTAATAAAATTTTGTTACAATTTTTAAGGTCGCTTTTTTACAACTCTGTGTGTTTGAGGAGTGTGGTGAAAGTGGTTTGAAAACCAATACATATAAATAAAATGATACCAATACATTCTTATAGTTAGGTTTTTTTTGACAACCGACTTAGGTTTTTTTTGCCAGCGTTTCACTTCTTGTTATTATTCTTTGATCTTAACTATCTAGCTCCTTTCTTTAGTGTTGAATTTTAAAATTTTTTCGAGAAAATCAAAAAAGGTCCTTTAAAAAACGACATTTAAGGATTAAAATATTTTACGAAAATTTTTGCCGGAAATGTTAGGGGGGTGTTTAGCAAAGATACCAAAGTTGTAAATAAAACTCTTTACGCTTAAGTAGCAAAATTGCACGGCACCTTGGGTTTCTCATTTTTTTTTTGAAAAATCGGATCAAAAATACATTTATGATCCGAATGAGCTGAAATTTTCGGAATTTCGGAAAACAAATATCAAACATTTTTAATTTTTTTTTAAAGATTGAAGAAATATCTATCTAAACTATTTGGGACACATTCTTGGTCAGAACAATAGGTAATAAGTTAAATGGATGAAATGAAACACGAGTTTGGAACATTTAAAATTTTGAAGGCCTCTAACTCAGAGAGTTCTTGACCGATCTTGTTGAAAAATGTATCTGAAAATATTTCATCCCAATCGGAAGACATCGATTTCAAAAGTTGTTTTACTTGTCATGAGATCCCGAATATATATCGTCACCTTAAATGCAAACCGACGTAACTACATATATGGTTCTTTTTATCAAACTACTTGCTCTCGATCAAAAATGACAACTTTATTAAAGAAATTCAAACGGACGTTTGACTTTATTATTATTGATTGTATAACATTTTTTGCTTCTCCTATAAAAAAGATAAAAGTGTAGTTACGTGGATCTTAAATATTTGGGGGATGAGTACCGCAATTCTGTAACTTTTTATACTTTCCTACCGATGTCGTTAAGTAACGAAAAATATAGGTTGCTTTAACGAATTTAATATTCACTATTTGAAGTTAACGATATCTCTCGGTAATACATTTTAACGACGAATATAGTTAAAAATATAAATGTCAATATTTTTAAAATTAAAAAAATCATAGAAATATTTACTATTTTTTCGTGTTAGCAGATAAATTCGTAGTCGTGTGAATAAATAATTGCATTTATATATAAAACTCAAGCATCAGCTCACCCAAATATGTTCGCGAAACATACTGAAAACAAAAGAACAAAATTTTTATATTTAAAACTCAAATCAGTCCGTATCTAACAAAAACAAAATAGTTGACCAACCGTACTTTCAAAAAACAACTTATTTCGAATATTTATGTTACAAAACTAACTCCTAAGCAATTATCGTTATGGCTTAACTAGAACATTTTATTTGTCGTTAACCTACCGACTACTTTTAACGAAAATAATCGATACAATTTAATTCGGAATATCTCTTAACGATAAATATTGTCAACTAACAAATTTTGATTACTTAACGACAAAATTTTGTCGTTAAAAAGTTACGGAATTGCGGTAGAGGTGTGTGATTTTTATATATAAATGCTATTACTTATTCACACTGTTACGAATTTTTCTTCAAACTCGAAAAAATAGTGAATTTTAGAACATTGTAATGAAATAAAAATTATTGGTCAATTCACAAGGTCCTATCATGTCATATTGTCATAATGTCCTAATATTTCACTAATCGGCGGCTCGGCTTAACTGACTCTTAATAAACGGCTGATCCGATCGGGATAACGGCTGATCCGATCGGGATAAAATTTGAGAGCGTAGCCAAGTAGCATTAGAGTTTTAGTTATTAAAATGGGCAATACAAATGCTCCAGGGTCGTCGATATGAAGGCTCAAAGTATGGTACCTTCGACATATACATTTTTTAAACACGTGCCATTTTTTTGTTTCCCATACGATTTCAAAGACCTAGCGCTCGGCTAGGTTTTCAAAAAGCATGCTCTCTTCTAATTTTCGAGTTAAAATTAGGCCATACCTTGGCCTGCTCTTTTAAAAATATAGGGCGTAATTTTGGACCGAATGGACTCGAAGTTAGACAACTAACTTAATAATAATATTCAAAAGATTTGAGGTCAATATCTATTATGGATTCAAAATTAAACGATTTTCAATTTAAATATTAAAAAAATAGAAGATTTTTGCTGTTTTTTGGGGCGATAAGGTGACATAACTCTTTTTTTATTAAAAAAAAACTTTCTTTAAGAACATATAAGAATTTTATGTTTTTCTGTAAGGTATCTTCTTTGATAACATTTTGGTATAAAAAACATGTAAAATTTTTCAAATATGTCGCCCCTACGCCCTTCGGAATTTGACCTATTTTTTATCAAAAATTCAACTTTGGGCCACATGTTCTAAAATCCCAGAGCTGGGAGCAGAAAACAAAAAGCAGCTTTGGAAACCTTGATGTGTCCCCTATTTATCACCAAATTATTTTTGCATCTTCAAAGGAAATATGGACCCTATAGACAAAATTGTAAAAAATACCATTTTTGGGATTTTCTTTATAATTTTAAAGAATTGCGGGATTGCCTTTGACATTTTGAAAAGTTTTTTTACACAAAAATTTCATTGAGTTTCGTTAATAAATAAAGATTTTATTACATATTCATTGAGTTTCTAAAACTAAAATTTATAATATTGAAATGACTATAACTCGAAAAGTATAAGATATAAATTGCACAAGCAAGCATGTTTTTTCAAGACCTAGCCGTGGGCTTTAAAAATATTGACATTTTTTATTTATACCCTGCACCACCATAGTGGGGAGTGTATTATGCGTTTGTGCAGATGTTTGTAACGCCCAAAACTATTAGTCTAACACCTTAAAGTATACCGATCGACTTAGAATCACTTTCTGAGTCGACTAAACGATGTCCTTCCGTCCGTCCGTCCGTCTGGTCGGCTGGCTGGCTGTCCATGTAAACCTTGTGCGCAGAGTACAGGTCGCAATTTTATTTTATTATTTTTTCGGCCCAAGGACGAAGCCTCTTGAAACTGGCTGAAATCGGTCCATTATTTCACTTAGCCCCCATACAAATGTCCTCTCGAAATTGGACTTTATCGGTCATAAATGTTTAATTTAAATATGTATCTACACAAATTTCGCTCCAAATAAGTTTCATATATACAAAATTCATGTCACCAAATTTTGTTACGATCGGTCCATAATTAGTCATAGCTCCCATATAGATTCGCTTCCGAAAATCACTTAAACGTGCATAAATCTCCTAAAAATGTTGGTATATACACAAAATTCAACAGAAATAACTTTCATTAAGATATAAATCACACGACCAAATTTCAAGGTAATCAGTCCATAATTGGTCATAGCTCCCATATAAGGCCCACTTCCGAAAATCACTCAAAAATACAAATTATTGAAATTTTAAAAGAAAAATGTTTTTACTCTTTTATATGGTCGGGCTTGACCGACCATACTTTCTTACTTGTTTTATCTATATTTGTCGTTAAAATGTATTAATGAGAGAAATCCTTAACTTCGAATAGTGAATATCAAACTCGTTAAAGCAACCGATATAATTCGTCACTTAACGACATCGGTAGGAAAGTATAAAAAGTTGCAGAATTGCAGTACAGTAACATATGTTCCGTTACTAATAAAAAATTTACTAACAGTGTTTGATGCTAAGTATTTCATAAATAGAGTGTACGAAAACCGGAAAATTTAAGAAACCGGTTTTGGTTATTATCTTTTAAAAAAATCGGTTAAACGGTTTCGGTTTTTGTCTTCAAAAAAAACCGGATAACCGGTTTATATTTAATTTTTATTTAATATGAAAACGGTCACCTTAAATTTATTTTTATTTGTGGACGCTAATAGGAAATTTGTTAAGAATTGTATACTAAATCTTCGAAAATTTAAAATTTTTGAATTCCTAAGGCTCTATCTTTATGCAATTATTTTATATCTTTTACGAAATATTGTCAAATGATATAATTTTATATAAAATAAATCAATATTTTTAAAAATGGTGTCAAAGTTTTTCACAAACATGTTAGAAAGCATATCTCTTTAAAACCGTCTTACAAAGACCGCTTTGTCAGAAAAGCGAAAAGTTAAAAAAACCGAAACAGGTAGAGTTTACAAAGATGAAAAAACCGGTTTTCAGTTTTGGATATAAAACAAGTAAGAAAGTATGGTCGGTCAAGCTCGACCATATAATACCCTACACCAAGTAAATGAGTAAAAATATTTTTCTTTTAAAATATCAATAATTTATATTCATGAGTGATTTTCGGAAGTGGGCCTTATATGGGAGCTATGACCAATTATCGACCGATCACCTTGAAATTAGGTCGTGTGATTTATGTCTATATTAAATTTAACTATGTTGAATTTTGTGTGTATACCAACATTTTTAAGCGATTTATGCACGTTAAAGTTATTTTCGGAAGCGGGTCTATATGGGAGCTATGACTAATTATGGACCGATCGTAACAAAATTTGGTGACATGAATTTTGTATATATAGAACTTATTTGGAGCGAAATTTGTGTAGATACATAGATAAATTAAACATTTATGACCGATAAAGTCCAATTTCGAGGGGACTTTGTATGGGGGCTAGGTGAAATAATGGACTGATTTCAGCCACTTTCAATAGGCTTGGTCCTTGGGCCGAAGAAGTAATATGTATCAAATTTGATCGAAACATCTTCAAAATTGCGACCTGTACTATGCGTACAAAGTTTACATGGACAGCCAGCCAGCCAACCAGACGGACGGACGGACGGACATCGTTATTCGACTCAGAAAGAGATTCTAAGTCGATCGGTATACTTTAAGGTGGGTGTTAGACTAATATTTTTGGTCGTTACAAACATCTTGACAAACGCATAATACCCTCCCCACTATGGTGGTGTAGGGTATAAAAATAATTTTAAATTAAATCTGTTTTTTGCTCATATGTATATTCATTGTAGATTAATTCAGTTTTCTCTAATATTTTAATTAGAACTTCAAGGCGATGAATTGCAGAAGACTGCTCTTTATGATTTATCAACAACAATTGTGGAAAATATGTCCTGACATTTCAATAATTTTATGAGTTAAATTTTGCGAAAAATTTTCTGCAACCATAAATTGTAAAATCCAACCTTTTGCAAAATAACCAACATACATACATTCGTAAAATGTCCACACACTCGTATTTGTATAAATATTCAGGTATTTTGTAATATTTGTTGTTATTGCCATTGTCTGTCATAAATTGTATGTGATGGTGGCATGAATCAAACTATTAAATTTGCTTACATTGGCAAAAATAAAGACAACGAAAATAAAAATCCTACATACAAATACATACATGTGTGTATGACTATTCATACTGACTACCAACGTATTGCCAAAATTTATTTCCTCTTATGGGTGTAAGTAGATGTAGATATTTTGTTAGTTACATTATGTTCTGGTAGGTGTGGTTTTTGGAGGTTTTATTGGTTGGTGTTCGTGACAAAACTAAATAAATTTTGTTATTTTAGCATAAAAATGAAGTTAACGAAGAACTGAAAAAAAATACAAGTGTAGATTGTTCATGTTTGTTTACAGTTGGAATGACAATGAAAATTTTCAAACATTTTCTTTGGCATAATATTTCTAGAGAATGATGTGTTTCCTTTCACTTCCCACCAGTTTTAAAAGGTCCCCTTTAGAAGTTTCTATCTTGATGTCTGTGTTTGAAAGGAGTTGGAACATACGTTATTTGTTTTTTGGATGTTTTAGTTTTCGTTTTGTCTTCTTGCTTTTGTTTTATATATTCTGTAGTTGTTGTTTATGTCTTTGTTCAGGTTTTTCATGTCTTAATATCATAATTTAACAACTTGCTCTCAATAGGATCGGTAATTGTTTTGTATTTTTGTTTTTCGTTGAACATCTCATTTCCTTAAATAGATGGATGGGATTTTAAAAGGCGAGTTTTGTTAGTGAACTAAATAAATCTGAATTTTGTCACCTACAAAGTAATAGAAAAGTGTCAGTAATTTGAAAACTATTCAGTTTTAGATAATATAAAAATTGGTTTCCAAAGAATTTTCAAAGGCAAAGGCAGAGTTTTTATAAATATATGTCAATTTAAATGGTATATATCTGTTTTTATTCTCACTTAGTTATGGAACATTATAGTATACAACAAAGTTCTTATTTACTTCGAGAATGTCGAATTTCATATGTGGGATGATTTGCTTTACTTATTTAATCTGAAAACAGTGCCGCTTAAGTACATCGATTGCTCACCAAAGCCTATGGTGAATGTGTTCCTTCGGTTTCAACGTGCGAGAGATGGTTTGTGCGGTTCAGAAGTGGTGAATTAAAGATCGCTTAAGCCAGCCAAAAAAGTTTGAAGACCAAGAATTGGAGTCATTACTCCATGAAGATTGTTGTCAAACTCAACAAGAGTTTGCTTTGGGAGCTATTCAAGCAGCAAGCCGCACAATTCATCCAATAGCACGGAAATTGGTACCATACGAATTGAAGCTGAGAGACCTTGAAAGACGCTATAACGCAATAAAAAAAATAATTTTTGCACTGATTCATTACTTGTGATGAAAAATGGATCCACTACGATAATTCGAAGCGTAAAATATCGTATTTGAAGTCCGGC
The DNA here is from genome assembly GCF_958450345.1 of Calliphora vicina. Lineage (NCBI taxonomy): Eukaryota > Metazoa > Arthropoda > Insecta > Diptera > Calliphoridae > Calliphora > Calliphora vicina. Next base: position 30,952,196 of record NC_088782.1, on the reverse strand, counting down.
CAACCAGCCGAATTGAAAACAAAGTCAAATATCGATGGCGATAAGTTGAAACTCTGTACTTGTACCCTAAATAAAACAATAGTGTAAAAGCATATACACCATTATTTTTTATTTCATAATAAGAATCTACATAACTGATTAATTTGGTGAAATTCTACTTCCTCAAAACTCAATTATTTCGAAATGGCAAAAAAATTATACACTATTGTTTTATTAAGGGGACGTATAAATTAGATGCTGAAATCAGGCCAGACCTGTACCAGACGCAAGTGATTCGGTTGAAGGGAGCATTGGCCGAAAAACGAATATGCGGACAGATATGAAACCGTAATATTCCATCATGACAACGCTCGGTCACACTTATAATGCTTACAATGCACAGTGGGGCAGAATCGAAATTTTTTGGAAATAAATCTGGAATTTCTAAACGGCTGGTCCGTTAAGAATAAAATTTGAAATGGGGCCTACAAATGCTCCAGGGGCGGCGCTATGTAGGCTACTTTTGATATCTAAAATTTTTAAACACGTGCCATTTTAATATTTCCCATCCGATTTCAAAGATTTTTATATTTTTGGATAAGCGATTTATCTGTTATAAAAAATAATAATAAAAAAATTAAAATGCCTGTAATTTAATTTTTTTTTATTATTTTGTTCTAAAATCCCAATGCTGGGATCGGAAAACGGAAGACAGCCTTGGGAACCTTGATATGTTCCCTATTTATCCCCAAAGCATTTTTCCAGCCCCGAAGGAAATGTGGATTCTATGGTAAAATTGTAAAAAATACCATTTTTGCGATTACCATTTTTTACAAATTTACAAAACGTTGAAAATTTAATTTAGTTTTGTTACTAATAACGATTTTATTACATACACTGGTGCATATTCCTATAAACGCACACGACTTTTTTTTAAAAAGATTGTAAAAATTAAACATGAACATATTTAGGGGGCTACAAATTTGTTTATTAAATTAGTTAAGACTTCACTTAAAATATTGTTTGCAAAAAAAATTCATTTGTACTTTATTTATTTTTTTTTACTTAATTTTCGAGATTAAACGCACTTTAATTTATGGGCCACTGTAGCATTATTAATAATGTGTGGATGATCCTTTGTTATGGATTGCTTCAATAATACGTTCTGGCATAAATTCCACTAATTTTTTAAGCAGATTGTAATCAATTTCCTCTCATCTGTCCATTGCATATATTTTCTTGCGAATTTTAGACGATTTCCTTTATGGTGCTTTTTCATTTTATGTTTTCATCGTTTCGTAAAATGTGTGCAACGTGTTTGGAAAGTCACTGGAAGATTAAATTTATTCTTTATTTGTGTGGAATTCAATTTGTTGCGGGTTGCTTCTGGTTTTATTAGATTAAATTGTCTTCTTGTTAGTTCTGTATTTCCCTTTGTGAGTTTGCGAACTCCATAGTTTTGATCTTTCTTCAAGAAATTTCGCACCACACTTTCCGAACACTTTCCTTGGTCGTGAAAAAATTTAATTTGAATATTTTCTTGATCGGGCATCTTTAAAAGTGATGAAATTTATTGGTTCAAATAGAAAAAGTTGCAGTAAATTGAGATGTTACTATTAGAAACGTACCTTTGGTTGAAAAAAACTAAAATTGAAATTTTTTTTTTTTGGTACCTTTTTTAAAAACAAATTTCACGTCTGCGTTTATACGAATCTTCCACTTAAAATAGCACCAAGAACATTTGATCGCATAATTAAGGCAAACAACAAGAATAAGAAAAAAATCTTGTTTACTTTCAAGAAGTACCGTTAAGTTGTCTCTCATTAAAGAAGTTAAATTTTGCTTTTGGATGAGAACAACAAAAATACAGAAACAAATTAAGTGCGTTTATAGGAATATGCACCAGTGTATTACATATTTATTGAGTTTCTAAAACTAAAATTTGTAGCAAAATTTTAATAGGATTTCAAATATTAGGACCAATTTGATCCACATTTATTTCGAACTAATTTTTTTGTTTAGATAAGTTAATTTTTTGACTTACAAAAAAAATTTCAAGTCAATATCTCAATTAGATTCAAGAATCTGAAACAATAAAAATGGCACGTGTTTAAAAATTGTACAAGTCGAAGGTGTCCTACTTTGAGCCCCCAGATAATTTGTAGGTACCATTTTAATAACATAAACTCGAATTCTCCTTGGCTACGCCCACGTCAAACTTTATTCCGAGCGGACCAGCCATTTAGAAATGCCAGATTTATTTCCAAAAATTTTCGATTCTGCCCCACTGTGCAATGGCCATTGCTTTGAATAAATTTATATTGTACAAATATTTTAAAATAAAAGCTAAAAATTTTAAAAAGTTCCGCAGTTTTTAGTCATATATCCAAAAATCAGGTTTTGTTTCTTAAATACTAGGAAAAGAATATTGTGTAAATAATGTTGGTGTGTGGAAATATAAATCATATTTTACGTTTTTGAACTTAACTCTTTTTTTTGTTCTTTTGTTAAATGGCACAATTATACCCCAACTTCATAATAAATTAAAGTGACCTTAAATGTTTGCAATATACTTGCAAATTTTTTCTAATGTTACTTGTTTAATTATAGTCAAAATCTTGTACCTTTAATTATACACGTAATAAGTAAGTGGGAAAAGTAAGATGTGGAAACTTACACATCTACTTAATTAGGGTGGCACTAAAAAATGTGAAATTTCTTAAACAAGTAATAGCATGAACAAATTCTGATACAAATTTAATATAGTGAAATAAATTTTACAAAATTTAGTAGAAAGTTTTATTAGAATGAATGCCTTTACAAACTTATAACCGCGAGAGAAGCTCTACTACCCTAATATAAAACAATACATAGGAAAAGGGTTATTACATGTTAGTATACCCTACTTTAAACATTATTCCTTTACTCTAACTCTTTCTCTTTCTCTCTCTCCCGCTCCAAAATATCTAATGACATACTTAACACATAATTTTTATTATATACGAGCTTATATAATGCGAAAGTGTATGTAAATGTATGACGTTCTTTTCCCCACACATTTCGTAAATTAACCTTTAAGGTCAAACCAGATTCTTTTTTTCCAGGTCATGTTTACAGCAAAAACAAGTCAGTCAGTAAGTAACTAAGTACAAATGTAACGTACGAGTTATAATACAAGACTAATTAAAGCTGAAATTATTTAAATGTTCAAATGTAATATTAATATTATGATAATGGCTTTGCATGTCATCAAACTATTTAAATGACTAAAGAATGGGGGAAAAAAACTAATATAAAAAACATTATATGAAAATATATGTATATCTAGAAGGGGAGTTAGTGGAAAATAGGCAAACAGGAAAAGGAAGTTAAAAAACCAAAGTTCACAGAGAAAAAAACTAATTTAACTTTTAATTGATGTAAAAAAAAAATAATGAAAAATTTTTCCAAATAAAAAACTGTTTACAAATAAATTTAATACTTGAACTCTAGTTAGGAAGGCCATTCATGTCTTTTTAGAATTTAAAAACAAAATTAAATTAGAATTAGTTTAAAAAAAACTTTTTTAATCAAATAGAAATTCTTATTATGCAGCTTAAATTATAAGTTCAAGGAAATAAAGATTTGTTTTAAATCAACTTTTATTTGTTACAAAATTTAATTTTTAATTTGTTGAATTATTAAGAGGTTTGTTACATCTTTTAATAGTACATGTGAGGAGCCGCAGAACAGAAGGTAATATTTCGATTTTTTTTACAAATTGATTTTTTGGTATTTTTATAATTTATAATATTTGGGTTGAATCTTCTAGAAAAAATCAATTTTCAAAAATTTTTAAATTTTAAAAAACTACCTTTTATTCTGCGGCTCTTCATATAATTTTGTCGTGTCATTTATAATTTCTGCAATTTTTAAATGGTACTCTATTAATTTAGCGATCTTCTTGGGGATGCCTCCGATTTTCTTTTACTATACACCACAAAATTGGGAAGAATATATTGAGTCTGTGCAGATATACCCACCATCTATATGTGAAAATAAAATATTTTTCTGATATAAAGATTATATGGGGGGTATGATCAATTATGGACCGATCTTCACAAAAGTTGGTGGAAAGATTTAGGTTCATATAAAACTTGTTTATGTCCAATTTCATTACGCTGTTCTAGTCATTTTCTGAGGGGGATGTTCAAATCATTTTCTGAGGGGGACGTTGTATGGGGACAGTGACAAATGCTGCCCGACTTTCAACATACTTTACAATTTAATTTTTGAGTTTTTAAAAAAACTTTGTGCAAATGTGTTGCGGCATACTTAATCAACATATTTATGACTGCTCAAACATTATCCTGGGGAGACATTTGCATGAGGGCTAGGTGAAATTATTTTCAATACCATCAATATCTTAATAACGGAAAGTAGTTGTGAAAAATTTCAACCAGATAGTTCCTTTCATTTCGGCCCTATCGTGATTTCAAAATATAGACAGACGGATGGACATAGCTACATACTGTTAAGTTTTTACTTTTTAAAAACGGGGTTTTATTTACTTTAAATAAACCGGATACTTTTAAATAAGAGTAGTTTGAAATTTGTAACAACTCATTATTTATTCAAATGTACAACAACAGAATTAAATAGTTACTTAGTATTTTTATACACGTTTATAAATTCGCAGAAATACACATTAGTGTGTCCCAAAAAAAGTTTTTTTTTCTTATGTTCATGGGTGCTCAAGCATAATTTGAAAGCTTATAGGGCAGAGTATTTTTGACATTTTTTTAAGATTTTTCGGAAGTGGTTTAGAGGTCGCTCAAATCGAGTTTTTGCCAAAAATCGGGTTTGTCGGCCTTTTTTTGAGTTTTATTCATAACTTTGTCAAGATCCACGATTTTCATTACTTTTGAAGACACAGTTTAAAAGAAAAATGTCCATGCTTTATTTTTGTGTGCAAACACTAAGGTGTAGGACTAAGGTGTCCTACATTACAATTTTTCGAAAGTTTTCCATAAATTTTGTAAATAAGGCTTTATAAATTTTAAAATTTTTATGAAAATGAAAAAAACTAACAATGCAGTTTGAAAGATCAACAAGTCGCAATTTCAAAGATAAAATTTGATACAAGCTTTTCGATTGTCAATCGGTTGGAATCGGTCCATTATTTCTACTAGTCCCCATACGATCGACCTATCTAAAAATAGAAAAAAACTCATAAATATCTTAGTTATCAAGATATCTAAACCAAATTGAGCACAAATAAGTTTTATATAAGCTAAACTCGCGCCTACCAAACAGTGTTGCCAGGAGCTGGCGAAAAAAGAAGCTATATTGGCTTCAAAAAAAGGCCAGAAAAAGCTAAACCGCTTTAGAAAAAAAGCCAAAAAAAAGCTAAAATATTATAAATTAAGAATTTTGGTTTATATTTATTTTTAAATAAAAAATTAGAAAATATGTTCATAAAATTCATCTGCTTTACTTAAAGGAAGTACTAAAAAGTTAAATACTAGATTAACCATGTCAGAAAATGGACATTGTTTGTTCTATATTTGTCCATTTGTAGTTTAATATATTCTGCCCCTGAGCCTTAAGCTTCGTAATTTTATTAGCACTTTAATTTTTCACTATCAATATGACATAATATATTTTTTTTGGTTTTACTACTTTATTATCAACGGGAAAAAAATTGATTTTGCGTAGAGTTTTCATATGGTAATCTTTGTCGCAATTGCTCAATTAGTTTAATTTGTCGTATTATTTTTGTCATAATCTTCACTAATTAAAACGTTCTTTATTATATCTCTCATTCATCAAACTAGTATGAAAAATGTGTCAAAAACTTTAAACAATTTTCAATTGGCGACGATAATGGATCAAATTCCTTGCATTTTAAATCAGAAAACAGCAAATGACTTATTTACTTTTTGTACTTTGTGCAATACTGGTTTTAAAAAAAGATGGTACGTCAAATTATAATCAGTGTATTAATTACTTAAAAGTTTGGCTTTTTAGAATTGCAGGTTTGACGAAATTAAAACAAAATGGGTTTTAACCCGAAGCAAAGATCCACAAGACGTTTAACGGCTACTGATCGCCATCGAGTATCACAAGCCTTCAAGAGTTTGTGGGGCTCTTGTCCATTATATAATGATGAATATAATGTGTAATAACAATTTTGTCTTGAAAGAGAATTTGCTAGACATTTAAGCTTTCAGATATAAAATATTCTATTTCATTTTGAACCACTTGATATTGGCAATTGTTATTTGTTCTTTTAATACTACACAATTCTTGAGTATGTTGAAAAGCTAAATGAAAATCAGTAATGAATTAAAATGAAAATGGTTCACAAATATAAATTTAGCCTTTTTATTTACTCTTTAGTCTCGAAATTTTTAGCCTTTTTATACCCTACACCACCATAGTGGGGAGGGTATTATGCGTTTGTGCAGATGTTTGTAACGCCCAAAAATATTAGTCTAACACCCACCTTAAAGTATACCGATCGACTTAGAATCACTTTCTGAGTCGATTAAACGATGTCCGTCCGTCCGTCCGTCCGTCCGTCCGTCTGGTTGGCTGGCTGGCTGGCTGGCTGTCCATGTAAACCTTGTGCGCAGAGTACAGGTCGCAATTTTGAAGATATTTCGATCAAATTTGGTACATATTACTTTTTCGGCCCAAGGACCAAGCCTATTGAAACTGGCTGAAATCGGTCCATTATTTCACCTAGCCCCCATACAAAGTCCCCTCGAAATTGGACTTTATCGGTCATAAATGTTTAATTTATCTATGTATCTACACAAATTTCGCTCCAAATAAGTTTTATATATACAAAACTCATGTCACCAAATTGTGTTACGATCGGTCCATAATTAGTCATAGCTCCCATATAGACCCGCTTCCGAAAATCACTTTAACGTGCATAAATCGCTTAAAAATGTTGGTATACACACAAAATTCAACATAGTTAAATTTAATATAGACATAAATCACACGAGCTAATTTCAAGGTGATCGGTCCATAATTGGTCATAGCTCCCATATAAGGCCCACTTCCGAAAATCACTCATGAATATAAATTATTGAAATTTTAAAAGAAAAATATTTTTACTCATTTACTTGGTGTAGGGTATTATATGGTCGGGCTTGACCGACCATACTTTCTTACTTGTTTAATTTCAAAAAAGGCTATTTTAAATTAAGAAAAGGCTAGAAAAAAGCCACGAAGCTAAAAAAAAAATTTCGAGGCTAAAGAGTAAATAAAAAGGCTAAATTTAGCCTCAAAAAGGCTAAACTGGCAACACTGCTACCAAATTTTGTGGCGATCGGTCCATAATTAGTCATAGCTCCCATACAAAGCCCACTTTCATAAATCATTTTAATAACCACAAATCTCTAAAAAAAATGTACCTAAATTATTAAGAATTAATTGATATTCAAACTGCATTGTTAGTTTTTTTCATTTTCATAAAAATTTTAAAAGTTATATAGCCTTATTTACAAAATTTATGGAAAAATTACGACAAATTTTAATATAGGGGCGCCTTAGTAAGCCAATATATTGCAAAAACTAAAAATGTTTGCACAGGGAAATAAATCATGGACATTTTTCATTTAAACTGTGTCAATGAAAATCGTGGGTCTTGACAAAGTTATGAAGAAAACTCAAAAAAAGCCGACAAACCCGATTTTTGGCAAAAACTCGACTTAAGCGACCTCTAAACCTCTTCCGAAAAATCTATAATCTATGTTTTATAAAAAGCTGAGTTATGATAGGTAATATCATCAAAATCAAAATTGAAAGACAAGTCCAATCACAGATACTTTATGGTTTTTGCTTTATCTTTGAAATGAAACAATATAACTTCACTGGGATCTTTCAGTTTGTGTCAACTAATTTTGAAGCTGATATTGATTAATTACACTCCGTTATTGTTGCAAAAAAAATACGAAATTTTTTGTAAATATTTCGCTTTTTTTTCGAAACTTTTGTACAATATAAATTTACTTAAAGTTTTGGCCATTGTTAGCTATGAACTTTTGCCATCTTTCTGGCAACATATGAATTCCGAGCCAAAATAACTGCTCATTTTTTGAGGCCAAAAACGAATCAAGCTAATATCAGATACTCTGTTCCAAAGTGAAACGTACCCCAGAGATAGCGTTCTGCATCGATTGAAACAAATAGTAGTCAGACGGGGCATTGTTTGGACTATAAAGCGGGTGAGGCTAAACTTCTCAACCAGTTCATTGTAAATACTTTTTAACAGGTATTTCAACATGTGGCCGAGCGTACGGTTTCCATGTATGGTCTGGTCAGATTTCTGTAGCTTATAATAGATATGACCCTTTTGCACCAAACAAATACAGATAATTATCTTAGCATTGTATTTAGTGCTATGAATATTTGGCTTCACATACGATATCTCAAGCTTCGGGTACTTGTAATGGATCTATTTTTCTTCGCAAATAATAATTTGGTGCAAAAATTATTTTTTTTTATAGCGTTCAAGCATAATTTCGGACATGCAAGGTCTCTCTTATTTATTTCGTATGGTACCCAATTTCCCCGCTTTTGGTTGAATCCTGCTGTTCGCTAACGTTTTAAATTGCTGCTTGAGTAGCTCGAAATGACTTTGCAAGCTCTTGTTGAGTTTTACAACAATCTTCATGGAGTAGTGCCTATAATTCTTGTTTTTTAAAAATTTTTGGCTGGCCTTGTCGTGATTTCAAGCAAAGATGTTTTTAGAAACTAAATCGGTTGGAAATCGCTTAAACGAATATTATGTTGCCCGGAAATGCATATTTCAAAAGGTAAATTACCAAGTAGCGGATTTGTGGAAGCATATTTTATCCAGTTCCGAATAATAAATTTGTGATTATAAATACTTCCTAATGATACTCACCAGTCACAGCGCACCTCGGAGCAGCTATTGTGCAAAAAATTATTATATTATCTGAAAAAAAAAAAACATATTTTTCTATATAAGGAGTGAGATCGAAAAATTCTTAACATACATATATGTTTATAAAAAAGAAACCACTAAACTTACAGCTTTAATTTTTTTTTTATTTGATTGAAATTATTATTACAATTTACAAAAAAAATTATTTTTATAGTTTTAATCACTAGTGATGAAATTTTGAACCTTTTTCGGAAACCCTTCCATTAACGTTTTTATAGTGCTTTCTGTCACTTTGCTCGAACATGTAGTCCATCTCCGTTTAAAATCTACCACACTTTTGGACACCTTTTTTGTACTCTTCAATTCTCTTTTAACAAGAGCCCAATATCTCTCCACTGGCCTTAGCTCCGGGCAGTTTGGAGGATTTGCCTCTCTTGGTACAAATACCACATTATTGTTCTTGTACCACTCAAGGGCTTGTTTGCCATAGTGACAGGATGCCAAGTCAGGCCAAAAATAAGTGGACACATTATGAAGTCTTATGAATGGAAGCAGCCTTTTTTGTAAACATTCCTTGATGTAAATTTCGGTATTTATAGAGCCCGTTGTAACAAATGAGTGGCTTCTTTTGCCGCAACTGCATATTGCTTGCCATACCAAGAACTTTCTGGGAAATTTTGTCTGCTTTTGGGTCCTAAACTTTTCTTCAACATTCCCTCGAGCATCAGCAACATAAAATTTTTGACCTGGAAGTTGCGAAAAATCTGCCAGAACATACGTTTCGTCATCCATTATGCAGCAAGAATATTTTTTTATAAAACTTGACTTCAATTTCCGTGCTCTGTTTTTGGCCTCTAAATTTTTAGTAGCGTTCCTGTCAGGAACTTTTTGAGCCTTGTATGTTTTTAAACCTGCATTAGCTTTAACTTTTCGTACCAAATAGTCCGAGCACTGAGCTAACCGGGCTGCTTTCCTACCGGATGTGTTGGGAGCTCTTTTGAAAATGCGTTCTATTTTTTTGGCTTTAGAAACATCATGTGGACCATTCCTTCTACCTGAACCAGGTTTTCTATCAACTGACAAGTTCTCCCGGTACTGTTTAATAACATTGGAAACAGTTTGACGGCAGACCTTTGTATGCTTGGCCAACTTTTTGTAAGACCAAGTTGGGTTTTGTTGAAAATATTTAATAATTTCAGTACGCACTTTTTTCTGGTCACTCATTTTAATCAGATTAACAAAAAAATTAATATAATTGACATTACACATAATAACTGACATGTTTTTCAAAGGTAACTTGATCAAAAAAAAATTCAAATAATACTTGGGTTAAAAAATGTAATGAAAAACGTGTGTTAAGAATTTTTCGATCTCACTCCTTAACTCCATCACTAGTTTCTTCCACACTATTATATGCTAAACTTTGTCGCCTAGAATTGATAAAAATCAATAAAATAACACTTTAAAATGTTGACTTATTACGTTTCAATAAAAAACAAGTAGGGAAGTATGGTCGGTCAAGCCCGTCCATATAATACCCTACACTAAGTAAAAGAGCAAAAACATTTTTCTTTTAAAATTTCAATAATTTAAATTTTTGAGTGATTTTGGAAGTGGGCCTTATATGGGGACTATGACCAATTATGGACCGATCACCATGAAATTAGGTCGTGTGATTTATGTCTATATTAAAGTTAACTATGTTGAATTTTGTGCATACCAACATTTTTAAGCGATTTATGCACTTTAAAGTGATTTTCGGAAGCGGGTCTATATGGGAGCTATGACTAAATGTGGACCGATCGCAACAAAATTTGGTGACATGAATTTTGTGTATATAAAACATATTTGGAGCGGAATTTGTGGAGATACATGTATAAATTATACATTTATGACCGATAAAGTCCAATTTCGGGAGGACATTTGTATGGGGGCTAGGTGAAATAATGGACCGATTTCAGCCAGTTTCAATAGGCTTGGTCCTTGAGCCGAAAAAGCAATATATACCAAATTTCATCGAAATATCTTCAAAATTGTGACCTGCACTCTGCGCACAAGGTTTACATGGACAGCCAGCCAGCCGACCAGACGGACATCGTTTAATCGACTCAGAAAGTGATTCTACGTCGAGGTGGGTGTTAGAAACATCGGCACAAACGCATTATACCCTCCCCACTATGGTGCAGGGTATAAAAAATTGTAGATATATATATGAAAATCTTAACTTGACTTGTGTGGTTTCAAATTTGTAAATAGATGGAATAAATTAAGATAGATTTTTGTATAACTTTCTTTTCTTTAAATCAAAATTGAAGTAAACCCCAATATATGTAAAATATACAACAATAGATTAGATAACTGCTGCTTTCTAAAAAACTATACTGAAATTAAAGACTACAAAAAAGTCATTACTAGACTACTTCTAAGTAATGCTAACTATATAAAGTAGTAATTGAAAATTATGTTATTTAGTATATTCAAATCCTTTCCAATTTTTATTCTTTCATACTAACAAATTACTAAACTCTTGTTTTATTAGCAACAACAACATTTTCCTCTTCTGGTTAATTGCAATTGCCACTCATCTAAATTTCCATGTTGATTAAAACTTTTGCTTTTTTAGATGTCAACAAAAACTAAATTCATACTTTTTTTGCTAAATTTCAATACATTTATATACTGAAAACATTTTCTAACACTGTGTGCAATAGTTTGCTGTTGCAGTAGCAAGGAATTATTTTTTTTTTTTGATTAAAAATTAAATAAAAGTTACAAAACAACTAGTGACACTAAAAATATTACATTTGACTTGCAGCATAAACACAATTAGCATGACAAATGAAGTACGTTAAAATATTTGTGGAAGAGGGTAGTTGTTTTTAAATACACAGAGAAAGCAGATTCGTGGTGGCATCGGAATATGTTGCCAATTGAATGATTCTGCCTTGATGAACAAATTGTTTAGTTGTGACTACAGAATTTTAGAAGGGGTAACAAAAGTTTAGTTGGTTCAACCGAAATTCTTTCTTATTAACTGATTTTCTGTTGCTAGAACCGACAAATTCTATGAGTGCAACCGAATCATTCGAATCATTAAGCACTGCATCCGAAATGTCCAATTTTCCATGACTCTAGAGCATAAATCTGGCTGAATTTAACCCCTACAGGAAAAAGTCTAACGGGGTCAAATCACATGATTTCGGTGGCCAGTTCACATCACCTCTGGTTCACATGACCATGCACTCAAATCGATCGTGCAGAATGTCCAATGCCACATGAGCTGTATGGCACTTATCGTCGTCTTATTGACATGTAGTGTCTGGTTTCCATATTATCCAATTCAGGCCAAAAGAAGGTGGTAATCACCTATCTATAGTGCTCGCCGTTGATGGTGGCGGCCTGCCAGAGACGCAACCAAAAATCCACACCAAATAGTGACTTTTTCGGGATGAATTGGACTTTATTGGATTTCATGTGGATTGGTATCGCCCAAAATTCAACAGATTTGATTGTAATCATCCATAAATGGACCTTATCATGTGAAATGGGCGAAGAGAGCAAAACGTTGAACGAAGAGAACACTAATTATCTTAAAACAATTTCATCATTTCCAGCAAAGCGTCATATGAGGGAATGTTTGCTTTACTTCCTTTATTTTAAAAAAATGCCGCATAAGCACATCGATTACTCACCATACTTATGGTGAATGCGCTCCATCGCTTTCAACGTGCGAGATATAGTTTGTACGGTTAAAAAGTAGTGTCAGCCAAAAAAGTTTGAAGACTAAGTATTGGAGACATGATAATTGTTGTAAAACTCAACAGCAGCTTCCAGACTCATTGGGAGCTACTCAAAAATCAATTAATAAATGTTTCCGAGCAGCGGGATTCATCCAAAAGCAGGAAAATTGAATACCATACGAATTGAAGTCGAGAGACTTTGAGGGAAGATTTCTCATGCCCAAAAGGATGTTTGGACGTTACAAAAGATAATCATTTTTGCACCTAATCATTACTTGTGATGAAAAATTCATCCATTACATTAACCTGAGGCGTAGGAGATCCAACCAGCCGAATCGTCACCAAAACCATATATCCATTGCGCTAAGGTAATTCTATGTATCGGTAATATACATAGAATTCTATAATGAGCTGCTGAAATCTGACCAGACCATCACGTGCAACCTTTATCGAAATCAATCACGTGATTCGTTTGAAGCGAGAATTGACCGAAAAATGCCCAGAATTTGCGGCAAGACATGAAACCATAATATTCCATCAAGAGAACGATCGGCCACATGTTGCAATGCCAGTTAAAAAGTATTTAGAATGAAGTTGTTGGGATTTTTTACTTCACACGCTTTATAGTCCAGACCGTGCCCTGTCCGAATACTATTTGTTTCGATCGATGCATAACGCTCTCTCTGGGATACGCTTTACTTTGTATCAGAGTATCAGATATTGGCTTGATTCTTTGTTGGTCTCAAAAGATTAGCAGTTCTTTTGGATCGGAATCCATACGTTCACAGAAAGATGGGAAAAGATCATAGCTGATAATGGACAATACTTTAATTAAATGTTTCAAAATAAAAGCTAAATATTTGGAAAAATCACAAATTTTTAAGTCATACACCAAATAGACATTTCTCGTTTCTCCAAGAAGTCAGTTTTTAAGGGTATTTTAAACATTTGGTAATGAAGTCTTCAACCTGTCCTACAACATACATTTAGTCACTTAGCGAGAAATTTTTCACTATTGCACAGTCTTATTATTAAAGTTTTTAAAAAATTTTAACCCTTTTAAAAAGCAAAATGATGCAACTATGTTTAATTTCCTTCAATAAAGCAAAAAGGGGTTATTGATATGACAAAGACTAGTCGGAGGTTAAAACTTCTACAATTTGTGTCCTTTTACGTTCACTAATGAATATTATTTATTAAAAAAGTTTGTTAATTTTTAGTTTATGTAATTTTTGCTTTATTTTACAAAGTAAACTAGCTACTACACACATGAAATTTGTACAAATACATTAGAGAGGCGACAATTTATAAGGAGCAAAACAAATGTTAAATGTTTACCACTAAAATTTAGCTTCAATTTGAGGCCACATTTCCGAGGAAATCTACATGAGATTATTTAAAAAAGTTTTTATACCCTACACCACCATAGTGGAGAGGGTATAATGCGTTTGTGCAGATGTTTGTAACGCCCGAAAATATCAAATTCTAACACCCACCTTAAAGAATACCGATCGACTTAGAATAACTTTCTGAGTCGATTAAACGATGTCCGTCCGTCCGTCTCACTGGCTGTCCATGTAAACCTTGTGCGCAGAGTACAGGTCGCAATTTTGAAGATATTTCGATGAAATTTATTACGTGTAATTTTTTCGGCCCGAGAACCATGCCTATTGAAAGTGGCTGAAACCGGTCCATTATTTCACCTAGCCCCCATACAAATGTCCTTCCGAAATGGGACTTTATCGGTCATAAATGTTTAATTTATACAGGTATCTCCACAAATTGCGCTCCAAATAAGTTTTATATATACGAAATTCATGTCACCAAATTTTGTTACGATCGGTCCATAATTAGTCATAGCTGCCATATAGACCCGCTTCCGAAAATCACTTTAACGTGCATAAATCGCTTAAAAATGTTGGTATACACACAAAATTCAACATAGTTAACTGTCATATAGACATAAATCACACGACCCAATTTCATGGAGATCGGTCCATAATTGGTCATAGCTCCCATATAAGGCCCACTTCCGAAAATCACTCAAAAATATAAATTATTTAAATTTTAAAAGAAAAATGCTTTTGCTTTTCTATTTAGTGTAGGGTATTATATGGTCGGGCTTGACCGACCATACTTTCATACTTGTTTCATATTGTAGTTGTGCAATTCTTTCTAAATAGTTCGATTTTGAAGGTATTTTTTTGGGCATTCCTAACATATCTAATAGAATATTTTAAAATGTGTATATATTTGAGGACATACTTACTGGAAGTCAGCACCATTAAAAAAATAACATTTAGTGTCCTTTTCTCTTGAAATTTTCAACCTACATGCAGCCATACTCCTATAAATTTATATAAGTAATTTCTAAAATGTTTTTTTTTTTTATTTTAAAGAACATAATAAAACTTAATTGAGGTCAAATAATTTTCAAGCTAAATTGATATTAAAAAAATCTAAATAGAAATAAATGAAAGTAAATTTGCTTTTTATATAAAATAAATACTTATTAAAGTGCTAATAGTTATATAAGATTAAATTTATTTATTATTTTATTAAATAATTTCTTTTAAATTTTTAATGTCTTGGTAAAGCATTAAATATAAGAATTAACTATAAACAATTCTGTGGACATTTGACAAAACGGCTTCTTTCTATAATGTCAACTTTTCAGGAGAGCGAAAAAACTGTAAAAACTACTAACAAAAGTTCTTGTGTAGAAAATCAAAGAAATGTTATATATAAACATTATAGACAAATATCCAATAAACAAGTAGCGCTTTTTCTTTTGTTTGAAAGAGCAATAGTTTTCTTTAAAACAGCAACAACAAATTTTAAGCTTTTTTGTCAAATGTATTTTTAGCAAACAAATTAGCTTGTATCATATAAGTCGTTTTGTCAAAATTGTTTTAATTAAATTAGAGTCGGCTTATGTAAAAACAAGTTGTTTTGTGAAATTGAAATATAAAAAAAAAGTCGAAAGAAGTTGATTTGACAAACATATTTCGGTATTATTAAAAAAAATGATTCAACTTTTTCGTTACAATAGCCAAATAATTAATCAAATATAAAAATGTTTCTTTAAAAATAGTAAATATTTGATTATGTTGAATTTTAATATAAAAATTAACTTTTAAATAAAATAATACTATTATCTTATTATAAGAAGAAAACAGTAAAAAATCATATTTTGCGATTTACTTAGTGAAACTTTATTGAGTTTCTTCTTCGTCAAGATCCAGATAGATTTTAAACGATCTTTATGCTTTAAAAAATGTGTAGATGGGTATTTATCAGTGGCAGCATATCCATCAAATCGCGTTTTTTGTTATGTGATACGACGAATGGAGACATGTAACTTCGACCAATTGTGGAATCTGCATCTTTAGACGACGAGAGTTGATGTCTAGCAGCTTAAAAGCCTATCCTGGGTCTAGTGATGATTTGTAGTGCAAAACTCCAGGTTTACTTTACTCGTACTGCATCCATCGAACCTATTTTCACTCAAATTTTTTACCTAAAAAATATATATGTATGTTAGTAGTAAAAAGTTAATATATAATGTAGCCTATAAATAAAATTATTTTTATAAATACCTGAAATGTTGCATTTCCTCCATGTGTATCTATCTTTCATCAGACCAATAAAATCTAAAAAATAGTTTTGGTTTAATTCATGAACGATTTGTAGCCGTTATTAAATTTACCCAGTCGTGTGTATGGTATATTGAAAAGGATGAATTTTTCTTAATTCTTTTCAATTTGCTCATGCACTGTATCAAACTCAAGATGCAACACAACTAGAAATGTATGGTCAATCCATTCACATCATCGAAATTTTTGGCAATCAAAGTATTTTCATCACTTGAACCATATATTTAGCCAAAGATTTTTCTAGTTTATGGTCTTTGGTCGAAAACAAAGACATATTTACGTGTTCTTTTTTTCACATTATTGGCCATAGCCTCAAGTTTTTTACTTCATTCATTTATACGAATTTTAATTTATTTTTATTTATTCTAGTATTAAGTAGCAAAACAGCTTCTTTTCTTCTGTTTTCCATTTTTAAAAGCACTTATGTTAAGATAAGACTTAACTTTTTTAAATTTTCGTTTTTGTAAAAGAACCTCTGTCGATACAAGACGTTTTGTCAAGACGAAAACTCGCGATCAACTGATTTAAAAATCTACTTGTCTCAGACAAGTGATAGGTTTTTCAATCTTTGCTTTCGACTAAACGACTTCTTTCGAAAGAAGCTGTTTTATCAAAAAATAATTGTTAATAATGTGCTAAAACTAAATAGAGATAGGCTGTTTTGTCAAAAGGCTGTTACTAGTTTTTTTAAAATGATTTGAATTCTATGAGAGAAGTTGTTTTGTCAAATTGAAATTGGGGAAAAACCTGAAAGAGGTCGTTTTTTCGATTGCGTATCTTATGTTCTAAAAGTCATAGAAATACGGCGATAAGACCAAAAGAAGCGCATTCAAATTTTATATTTACTACAAAAATCCTGTAAAATTGTCTTATCTCGAGAGAAGTCGTTTTGTCAAATATACACAGAATTGTTTAATGTCTACTGCATATTTATATTTACGACTTTTATGTGCATCATTTTATTATTATTTTTTTTAACTTTTCTCCATTTGCTGTCCATTTTTCATCTTCTTCCTTTGTTGTATTGTTATAAATTATTTGTTACTCTTCTGCTGTGACACTCTCTCTCACTGTATCTGTGTCTGCATGTCCTTTAATAATATGTATATGTTAGTAAATGTATATGTGTATATGAAAAATTAAAAACACTTTATAATTGTTATCTTTATTATCTTGGTTATGGACAATTACCAACATTTGCCATTGTCGAGACAGTAAATTTAAATGCCAACTCGTATTATAAAAGCAATTAAAATTGTCACGAACTTGTTCTTTATTTAAATAAATTTATTTTTAATTTTTCAATTTTAAGACAAATTTAATGAAATATTTTTTTAATGCACAAGGTTATATATATGTATTGATTATTTTCCTATGTGAAAATTAACTTTGTAGATTTACATTATATTTATTCGGTAAACACATTATTTATATAGAAAATTACTATTTAATATTTAATATTTGATTTAATATTTTTCTTTAAAAAGATCTTTCGATATTAGAGCATTCAAATTTATACATTATTACGGAGTGAGATCGAAAAAATCTTATTTTTTTTCAACCAAGTTACCTTTGAAAAGTATGTTTAATGTCAATTATGTTCATTTGTTGTTAATCTGATTAAAATGAGTGACGAGATAAAAGTGCGTACGAAAATTACACTGTCCAACAAATTGAGAATTTTGATTGGTAATTCTGAAAGGGCATGTTGAGTAGATAATTTTTGTGAAATAAACATATAGTCCAGCTGGTCTGAATTTTTTTTTATAGTGGGTTAAATTTTAATAACTAAAAATTATAACAACTGACAAAAATGTAATAAGTTAATGTCTGAGAGAATTCTCATTGTCGGAGTTTATATTGTGGAATTTTATAGCGATAATTTTTGTGGAAGATCTTAACTCTGCATCTCCTCTCTTTAGTTTTCAATTTGACCCATTTTTCGAGCAAATCCAAAAAAGATCATTCAAAAAGGACAACTAAAGTTCAAAATATTCTACGAAAAATTTTACCGGAAAATTTAAGTGGGAGTCACCAATTAGCAAAATTACACGCCATCTCAGGTCTCATATTTTTTTTAAAATATCTCCAAAAATCCACGTATGATCCGAATGAGCTGAAAGCTAAAATTTAATTGGTCCTTAAGCTAAAATTTAATTGGTCTTTAAAAAAACAATTCGAAAATTTTTTTTCCAAAAAAATGAAAAAAACTGAAAAAAAAACTTTTGTTCACTTAAAAATATTTAAATTTTTTATTTTGAAGTATAATTTGGTGAAGGGTATATAAGATTCGACACAGCCGAATATATCTCTCTTACTTGTTTTTTTTAATTCTGCTCGATCTTTTTTTGTTTTTTTAGATATG
Source organism: Calliphora vicina (assembly GCF_958450345.1). Taxonomy (NCBI): domain Eukaryota; kingdom Metazoa; phylum Arthropoda; class Insecta; order Diptera; family Calliphoridae; genus Calliphora; species Calliphora vicina. The sequence goes on along the minus strand of NC_088782.1, from coordinate 30,933,551 downwards.
GCGGGCCTACGGAGGTTCGAATTTATTTTTAAGAACATCATCTATATTTGCGGTAAAATTTAGTATACAATAAAAATAACTTTCTAACAGTTAGCTCCTACCTATAAAAAGTTACATGCATCAAAATTTGGAACATGTAAGATTTGTAAAATTTGGAAAGGCCGTATTTTTTACGTTTTTTCCCAAAAAATCCCTATATTTATTCTTTTGTAGAACAAATTTTCTTCGGGACTATATAAAATTTGTATATGATCCGAAAAGAGGACATAATGCAAAAGTGTGTAAAGTAAAACTTGGCTCACTTAAGTGAACCTAGTCGCCTCCAAACGTATTCAAACTTTGCCAATTAAAAAATAATTTTGGTTTGACTAAAAAATTCTAAAAAGCCAAAGCACAGGGCACCACACTTGTATAGCCCTATATCTTATTTAAATACGTTCAAAGTTGTTTTACTATCACGCAGTAAATAATGTCGCAGTAGGGCTTTTTCTAATAAACTCAGTTTTTGGAACACATTTTCCCCTTTTTAGGAATTTTGGTATTTGAAAATAAAAAGTATCAAAAATTATAATTCCATTGATTTAATGACATTTGGATCTACATATTTTAAATTTTTTTTGTAATATCTTCAACCGTTACATTATTTTTACATTAATTCAAATTTTATATTTTTGTTCATCGAAAATCCCTGTATTATAATTTTTTAGTTTCTAAGGTAAATGATGTCTTAAAAATTCATAAAATTATTTCATTTCACAATACTATTACGCTTGAAGTCCTAAAGTTTTCACCAGTACCAACTACATATACAAACATTTTATATTTATTCATCAGGAGCTTTACAAACCTTGCTCCCTTTTGAACTATTTTAACATATTTTTATACATTCCATGCAAAATGTGTTTTGGAAAAAAACGTAAAAAAATAAAAAAATACTAAAACAAAAAAAGAATTCAAATATTATTTATATTTAAAAACAAATAAGAATTCAAGATATAAAATATCTCCAAATCAAAAACTCCAACAATTAATTTACGGGTACATAGTTTAATATGCAGTACTCAATCTGATTCGAAACGTACCGCAAATAATTCCAAAAAACTTATAAAAATATGTAGTTGATCTATCACGATATATTGTGTTGGTGGCTGACTGTCCCACGAACCATTAAGAATTATACCTTGATACGAACTAGGTCCCTAGATAACCAGACTCACTAAACGAGCAAGGTCTCCTGGCAGAGACTTGGGACGAACGAGGTCCCTTGCTCTTTGGGTTGGCCGACGAACTAGGTATTTCAATAAAAAACAAGTAAGAAAGTATGGTCGGTCAAGCCCGACCATATAATACCCTACACTAAGTAAAAGAGCAAAAAAAATTTTTCCTTTAAAATTTCAATAATTTATATTTTTGAGTGATTTTCGGAAGTGGGCCTTATATGGGGGCTATGATCAATTATGGACCGATCACCATGAAATAAGGTCGAGTGATTTATGTCTATATTAAAGTTAACTGTGTTGAATTTTGTGAGTATACCAACATTTTTAAGCGATTTATGCACGTTAAAGTGATTTTCGGAAGCGGGTCTATATGGGAGCTATGACTAATTATGGACCGATCGTAACAAAATTTGGTGACATGAATTTTGTATATATGAAACTTATTTGGAGCGCAATTTGTGGAGATACATATACAAATTAAACATTTATGACCGATAAAGTCCAATTTCGGGAGGACATTTGTATGGGGGCTTGTATGAGCCGAAAAAATAATATGTACCAAATTTCATCGAAATATCTTCAAAATTGCAACCTGTACTCTGCGCACAAGGTTTACATGGACAGCCAGCCATAATTGGTCATAGCCGCCATAAATATAAATAAGGAGTGAGATCGAAAAATTCTTAACATACATATATGTTTATAAAAAAGAAACCACTAAACTTACAGCTTTAATTTTTTTTTTATTTGATTGAAATTATTATTACAATTTACAAAAAAAATTATTTTTATAGTTTTAATCACTAGTGATGAAATTTTGAACCTTTTTCGGAAACCCTTCCATTAACGTTTTTATAGTGCTTTCTGTCACTTTGCTCGAACATGTAGTCCATCTCCGTTTAAAATCTACCACACTTTTGGACACCTTTTTTGTACTCTTCAATTCTCTTTTAACAAGAGCCCAATATCTCTCCACTGGCCTTAGCTCCGGGCAGTTTGGAGGATTTGCCTCTCTTGGTACAAATACCACATTATTGTTCTTGTACCACTCAAGGGCTTGTTTGCCATAGTGACAGGATGCCAAGTCAGGCCAAAAATAAGTGGACACATTATGAAGTCTTATGAATGGAAGCAGCCTTTTTTGTAAACATTCCTTGATGTAAATTTCGGTATTTATAGAGCCCGTTGTAACAAATGAGTGGCTTCTTTTGCCGCAACTGCATATTGCTTGCCATACCAAGAACTTTCTGGGAAATTTTGTCTGCTTTTGGGTCCTAAACTTTTCTTCAACATTCCCTCGAGCATCAGCAACATAAAATTTTTGACCTGGAAGTTGCGAAAAATCTGCCAGAACATACGTTTCGTCATCCATTATGCAGCAAGAATATTTTTTTATAAAACTTGACTTCAATTTCCGTGCTCTGTTTTTGGCCTCTAAATTTTTAGTAGCGTTCCTGTCAGGAACTTTTTGAGCCTTGTATGTTTTTAAACCTGCATTAGCTTTAACTTTTCGTACCAAATAGTCCGAGCACTGAGCTAACCGGGCTGCTTTCCTACCGGATGTGTTGGGAGCTCTTTTGAAAATGCGTTCTATTTTTTTGGCTTTAGAAACATCATGTGGACCATTCCTTCTACCTGAACCAGGTTTTCTATCAACTGACAAGTTCTCCCGGTACTGTTTAATAACATTGGAAACAGTTTGACGGCAGACCTTTGTATGCTTGGCCAACTTTTTGTAAGACCAAGTTGGGTTTTGTTGAAAATATTTAATAATTTCAGTACGCACTTTTTTCTGGTCACTCATTTTAATCAGATTAACAAAAAAATTAATATAATTGACATTACACATAATAACTGACATGTTTTTCAAAGGTAACTTGATCAAAAAAAAATTCAAATAATACTTGGGTTAAAAAATGTAATGAAAAACGTGTGTTAAGAATTTTTCGATCTCACTCCTTAATTGAAATTTTAAAAGAAAAATGTTTTTGCTCTTTTACTTAGTGTAGGGTATTATATGGTCGGGCTTGACCGACCATACTTTCTTACTTGTTTTATGTTGCTGATGCTCCAGGGAATGTTATAGAAAAGTTTAAGGCCCAAAAACAGAAAATTTTCCCAAAAAGTTCTTGGCATGGCAAGTAATATCAGTTGCCAAACATTTGTTACAAATGGGCTCTATAAATTCCGAAATTTAAATCAAGGAATGTTTACAAAAGCTGATGGTCCCTTTCATAAGACTTCTTACTGTGTCCACTTATTTTTGGACTGATTTGGTCTTAAGTGATACAAGAATAATAATGTGGTATTTGTACCAGGAGATGCAAATTCTCCAAACTGCCTGGAGCTAAGGCCAGTGGAGAGATATTGGGCTCTTTTTAAAAGAGAATTGAAGAGCAAAAAAAAGGTGCCCAAAGGTGGTAGATTTTAAACGGTGATGGACTACTTGTTCGAATAAAGTAACAGATAGCTCAATGAAAACCGTAATGGAAAAGTTTCTGGAAAAAGTTCATAAAATCATGACTATTGAAACTGTAAGTTTAGTGGTTTAGTTATTATTTAAATGAAATGAGAACTTATTAAATGAGCAGGGAAACCGAAAATATGCTCTAAAAAAAGCGTTTTAGGCGCTTTAAATATGCAGTAAAAACTTTAAAATATGCTCTTAAAATTTAAAAAATATGCTCTTTAACCAAAAAATCTACTTTTACATTTAAAAAAATCAATACAATTCATTTCTAAAAAGGTAAAGTAACATCAAATAAACAAAAAATAACATGAACTAAAACAAGTATAACAAAAAATAAATACAACATAAAAACTATAGGAACTTAAGCTATGAAAAGGCCTCGAAAGGTATTTCTTGATGATATTTTATATAAATATAAAGTCACTTCTTCAATTTATTACAAAATATTGACAATAAATTACAAAATATTGAATTAAATTTTCAAATAAAAATCGTTGTCTACATTTTTATACATAGAAAATGTTCTTTCGATATCAACTGATGTTATAGAAGCAAATTTAAAAGACAATATTTCTTTAACACTTAGAGCGGTTATGTTTGAATTAGAAAGTAAAACGCCGGGACACGTATAACTTTTTTTTACCGATCTAACATTTCGCGGTGGGCAGAATCCCCGCCGATCACTGATCCTACTATTTGTCGCATAGTATTATTTGAAAAGGTAGAGGGTTTTGCCTTCGGAAAAAAATAATAAAAAAAATCAAATAAATGAGCAAAAAAAAATATGTTCGTTATGAAATTCACATCATAGATGTTTTACTGAAAATTTTACCATCAAAAAGTCATTTTCGTGAAAATCAAAGATAGAGGGTTTTGAACATAGTCCCTCGATATAATCTTCTATATATATAAAAGAGTAACGTTACTGACTGACTGACTGACTGACTGACTGAATGACTGACTGACTGATTCATCATCGCACAGCCCAAACGGCTGAAGCTAGAATCACGAAATTTTAACTGTGGGTTCCTCCCTCCCCAAAACGATCCGATAAGAAGGGATTTTTGGAAATTCGAACGTTTAGGGGGTAAAAAAGGGTAAAAACGGGTAAATTCGGTAACCTTATATCTTCAAAACTAATAAAGATACAAAAAAACTTAAAATAGCATGTTACTCCATTTAAAAAATAAGCTGACAGGTGTTTCGTACTTTTTGGAAATTCGAAACTTTTAGGGGAGAAAACGGGTAAAAACTGTATTTTGGTACTTTTTTTACACCCTATGTATCTTTTAAACCAATAAACATAGAAACAAATTTTAAATCGTATTCTTTAATTAACAAAAAATAAAAAATATAAGTTTGGTACTTTTTGGAAATTCGAACCTTTAAGGGATAAAAATTGTGTTAATTTTTGGTACTTTTTCATAAAATATGTTTTTCTATAATTTGACATAGACATACGAATATTTTATTATGACCTCCCACCACGTTACAGAAATTTATTTGAATGAAATTGTACCACCTCAATGGGGATAAAAAAGGTACCAAAAAGGGGATAAAATCGGGAAAATACATTATATTTGAAATTATTAAGCCAATTTTGATAATTTTTTTTAACGTTGGTTCCTGGATTCATACAAAAATTAACTAACAGCGTGTTATTTGGAACTCGAGTACCAAGGTGTATATTGGGCCAAATCCGGGTAAACAGTTTGGTACTTTTTTTAAAACATATTTATTCTTGGGCACATTAACACAGATTTTAATATTTTGATACATGCCTATAGCATAAACAATTTTGGCAAAATGGAATATTTTTAAATTTCAAACTTGAGGGGTGTTCAAGTAAGAAAAGGGAAATTGGTACTTTTCTCCTAATGGTACTTTTTTAAAATTTTAAATTATTTCAGTTATCGACATTAAAGTTAGCTGATATTTATTTGAGTGAAGTTAGTGTTAGGAATAGGGGATAATATTTAGGTACCAAAATGTGTGAACTGTACTATAGGTACTTTTTTGTTCATCTAATGGTACTTTTTTGAAATTTCTATAATAATGGACTTAGAAACATGAAATTAAACATATATGGTCCTAAGTGAGTGAGAATTCTAGCGGGAGACTTTTTGGTACTTTTTCTTTATTGGAATGGTACTTTTTGTAATTTCTTCACCAATGAACCTAGAAACATGAAATAAAGCTTATATGGAACCGAGTGAGTGGGAAACCACAAGTGTGGGCTTTTTGGTCCTTTTTCTATATTCGAATGGTACTTTTTGAATTTTCTGTAATAATGGACATAGAAATATGAAGTTAAGCATATATGGTCCTAAGTGAGTGAGAATTCTAGGGGGAGACTTTTTGGTACTTTTTGTTTATTCTAATAGTACTTTTTTGAATTTTCTATAACAATGAACTTAGAAACATGAAATTAAGCATATATGGTCCTAAGTAAGTGAGAATTCTATGGGGAGACTTTGTGGTACTTTTTCTTTATTCGATTGGTACTTTTTGTAATTTCTTCACCAATGAACCTAGAAACATGAAATAAAGCTTATATGGAACCGAGTGAGTGGGAAACTACAAGTGGGTACTTTTTGGTACTTTTTCTATATTCTAATGGTACTTTTTGAATTTTCTATAATATAATGGACCTAAATATGAAACTAAGCGTATATGGTCCTAAGTGATTGAAAATTCAAGCGGATACCTCATGGTACCTTTTGTTTATTCTAATGGTACTTTTTTTTAATTTTCTATAGCAATGGACTTAAAAACATGAAATTAAGCACACATGGTCCTAAGTGAGTTAGAATTCTAGGGTAGACTTTTTGGTACTTTTTCTTTATTCGAATGGTACTTTTTGTAATTTCTTCACCAATGAACCTTGAAATATAAAATAAAGGTTATATGGACCAGAGTGAGAGGGAATCCGCAAGTGGCTGCTTTTTGGTACTTTTTCTATATTCTAATGGTACTTTTTTGAATTTTCTATAACAATGGACATAGAAACACGAAATTAAACATATATGGTCCTAAGTGAGTGAGAAGTCTAGGGGGAGAATTTTTGGTACTTATTCTTTATTCAAATGGTACTTTTTGTAATTTCTTCACCAATGAACCTAGAAACATTAAATAAAGGTTATACGGACCCGACTGGGTGAGCAACTACAAGTGGGTGCTTTTTGGTACTTTTTCTATATTCTAATGGTACTTTTTGAATTTTCTATAACATAATGGACCTAGAAATATGAAATTAACCGTATATGATCCTAAGTGATTGAAAATTCAAGCGGATACCTCATGGTACCTTTTGTTTATTCTAATGGTACTTTTTTTTTAATTTTCTATAGCAATGGACTTAAAAACATGAAATTAAGCATACATGGTCCTACTAGAGTTAGAATTCTAGGGGAGACTTTTTGGTACTTTTTCTTTATTCGAATGGTACTTTTTGTAATTTCTACACCAATGAACCTAAAGCCATGAAATTAAGCTTATATGCCCCCGAGTGAGTGGGAAACCACAAGTGGGGGACTTTTGGTACTTTTTATATATTCTAATGGTACTTTTTTTGAATTTCCTATAATAATGGACCTAGACTTTCCAAAAAATCGAAGAATTTCAAAACCGCGGTTTCGGTTTTAAAAAATTAAAAACCGATCGGTTTCGGTTTTGTGATAATTTATTAAATCTTAAGTATTATAGAAACAAAATTAGTTGATAATATAGGAAATGATATACAAATCTAAAATTCAAACTTGACGGGTTATGGTTTAGTGAATGCGAATTTAAAAATCAATGGTACTATTTCCTTATTGCAATGGTACTTTTTGAATGTTTTATAATAATAAACATAAAAATTTAAAATTAGGAACTCATTTTGCATTTTCTATAATAATGGACCCAGAAATATGAAATTAGACATTTACAATTAGATTCACAAAGTGAGACTTGATAGTTCTATTTCTTTCTTCTAATTGGGGTGGCGAAGCGCACCGGGTCAGCTAGTAGTTCATAAATTTCTTTTTAAATCTTGGTAATTGAACTACTCTAAGGATTGCTTGATCAGTGAAGCTGGCTGTGATAGTCATTGTTGCTGTTTGTTTCAGTGATTTCCGAGATTTTTGAAATAATTTAATTTACAAATTCCTTTAATAAGTATTGTCACTTATGTTACATATTTATTTTCTTTAACTTTAGTCATCACTTAGTTTTATCATATAATCCCTACTTTTCATTTTCCCCCTTTTTTTCTGTGCTGACAATCATTAAGAAAATTTCATAATTTTTCTATTTGTTGAGGAAAATACTTGTATAATAGTGAAACCTTGAATTTGCTTTAAGTTTTCTACATCAAATTTAGTATATTCAAATTTTACGACATACACACAAAAAGAAAGTAACATGTTCATTACTTTGTAGTTTTACTATTCAGATTTTCTTATCAAATGTATACGAAGCATGATGTTGATGATTTCATTAAAATATATAGAGAAAGGGAAAATAAAAAAAAAAAACGAAAAAGTTTTGACACTTAGATTAACCCTGTTTGTGCTCTGTTGTGTTGTCATCATAAAGTTGCTTTGTGTATTAAATGATTAGTCATGACAAAACAAAATGAAATGAAATGATGACAGTGGGTTACACAAAATATTTAAGGTATAGCAGTGTGATGAAGAAATGTATAGCTTTAACTAAAAAATCGTTTTATTAATATAAATATAAAATTTTTTTCTGCAATTTGCCAATTACTTTCCACTGTAACTTTTTATAAATTTACATACAAGAAATAAAAAAAATAATTTAGCCAATGAAAATTATTAATAACACTCACAAAATTGCTAAAATTTAGCAAAAAAAAGTTTAATTTGTTAAATGTAGGAATATCCAAATGTTCACCATGACGTATGAGTATTAAATAGTTTTCGACAAAAATTAAATATTGCTTATACGCTCATGTTGTATTAAATCGAAAGTGTTTATAATGTTTAAATTGAATTAATGATGTTGGTTTTGTTAACTCACTACCACCAGCGATGGGTGTAAACTTTAATTGTCATTATATTTATTTTATTCTATAATTAATGAATCAAATACATGTATGTATATATGAAATATGTGTTTAAATCTGTTTACAGTTATAGACGAAGTTAAAGACGAATAATGATTAATAAAGGAATTCTGGGAAGGAAAAATTTCACAGAAATTAACGGCAATACGATGTGTAATTCCCAGAATTTAGTTTGCCAAGTTTTGGGAACTTCATTTAAACTGTTATATTTATGTTACTAGATAGTGTCAGACTATTTCAAGAAAATATTTGTTTTCATTTGTTTTTTTAAACTGATAATTTTGAGCCACTTAAATATGATAATCCAACGCAACATACATTTTCATTACTGTATGTAAGGTTGGTCAAGACTAGATGATAGTAATATCATTCTAGATCTAACAACCATTACATTCAGGTACCCAACACACAATCCGGTTGCCAATATCTGAGATAAATCTTCTATATGCTTGTCTTTGTCTGTATGTGAAGCGCGGCCAAGCAACCGACATAAAATCAGAATATCCATGGCGCAAGGGTAATGCTCTTTATTTGGTGGAACTAAAAGGGTCCTATCTATTATGAGCTGCTGAAATCTCGCCTGGCCGTCACAGGGACCCTGTACCAAAAGCAACCGATTCAATTGAAGCGGTGGATTCATTTGGCCGAAAAATGCCCAGAATATGCGGCCAGACATGAAACCGTAATATTCCATGCAATACCTGTTAAAAACTATTTAAAATGAAGCGGTGGGGATGTTTTGCCTCTGCCGTCTTATAGTCTAGGCCTTGTCCTTTCCGAATACCATATGTTTCGATCGTTGCGGAATGTTCTCTCTGCGATACGCTTCACCTTAAAATAGAGTTTGCGAAATTGGCATGATGAGCAGTTCTCGGAATCCATACGTTGCATAAAAGATGGGAAAAGTCATAGCTATCAATTTATATTGAACAAATGTTTCAAAAAAAAGGCTAAACATTTGAACAAATTACTCATTTTTAAGTATTTGTTTTTCAGCTTCTTTTTTCTCCTTGAACATAAATACATTTCATGTCAAGCGAACCAACTTATATTTTTAATATAAAATAAGGATATACAGTGGGGAGCACAAATGAGTACATGTTTCAATTTTGTGCACTTCTTATGGAATAAAAATACAACTAATACAGCAAATCCAAAAATTTGTTCTGTCATTTATTTTATGTTTAATATGTAACAAAATGTATTACAATTTAAACCAAAAAACATCTAATTCGAAATAAAAAAAAAGACAAAACTAAAATAACTCGCATGTACTCAATTTTGCACCCCACAATAATTGAATGAATTGCATTTTTTCCTTTGGAATACTCTCTTTCTCGTGCTCAATCCGCTGCTAAAGCTCGTTCAAATTGGTTGGAGTTAATCGGTATTGTTCAACCGCCAATTCACGATTCAGTAAAAATTCTCAATAGGATTGAACTCAGGACATTGAGCTAATAACTGCATTAATAAGAAAATTTTCTAGGAACACCATTCTTTACTATTTTTGACGTAAGCATTGGGTCGCGATTCTATTGAAAAATTACTTCTTTAAATTCGGGATAAAAATATTTTTTAACCCGAATTTTTTTCTCAAACTATTTTTTTGTCAAGAAATTATTGTTTAAAAATTAAAAAAAAAAATTGTAAAATTTTTTTTCCCAATATATTTTTTTTAATATTAAACATTTTTATTTTCATGCATAATTAGGTGAAGGGTATATGCGATTTTACACAGACAAATATAGGTTTCTTACTTGTTTCCGATTTAGAATACCAAGAATAACCTATTAAAATTTTTATATCACTTTAGTTTATTCCACAGAGAATACGGAAATGTCTTCCATTTCCCCTGCTATCTATAACATTTTTGCTTTAGCTAAACTTTTATGTCTTGAACAAAATATTATTTATTTATAAAACAGCGTTTAATTCCTAAAATTCTATCAATTTCTAAATCAAAAGAAATTTTTTTCCTGTTAAAAGATTTCACCACAAGTATTTTTATTTTTGTGTTGCCACAAATAATTTAATTTGCAGTTTTTTTTTATAGACTCTCGTACAGTTTTAGCAAATAAAATTAAATTTTCAAACATTTGTCTTTACAAGGAAAAACCTTTTTTCAACACACACATACCCACTCTTACCAACTAAATATATGAGTTATTTGTTTCCTCTGCTCTGTACTCCAGAAACAACGAAAGTTACCAAATGTTTTTTATTGAATAAATTTGTTTCTATTCTATTTTATTTTGTTGCTCATTTTCTGTACTTAAGTACTTATCTACCAGTACAATGAATGGTTGGTTACCAGTTGGCTCTCTGCGTGTTTAAGTATATGTGTGTCTTTCTGCACCAGCGGGAAGAAATGTTAGGGCTTGATATTGAAGGCCTTCTGAAATATACATTCACACATTCTCAAATATGTGATCCTTTTTTCAATCTGCCTTTCTCGATGAAGATGTTCTAGAAGGACTTAGCTTCTCTTTCTAAAAAACATGATTGATTTGCAATTATTGTTATATGACACGCCGTGTAAAATTGAAACAATTTTGTAGTGAGGCTCTTAGGAAGGCCTCTTTACTGCTTATTTTTCCCTCTGGACCTGTGAGTATTTGTATATGTGTGTGGCACCCAACTAATGAACTTTAAGTACGTGATTGTTTTACATAAAAATTTCTCTTTATAATGTGAGACTTTGTGTTTTTTGTGCTTATTTTTTGTTGTTGCTCCTTTATTTTTTTTTTTTTTTTGTTAATTTGCCTTGAAATTTTGTTATGGGTTTGAGACTGCATGAGAGTTCTGTGTGTGAGTATGTCCTTTATGTCTAAAGTATGTAAATATATGTTAAATACTAAACGCACTATGTGACACTCATTCATTTAAATGTTTTTTTTTTTTTTTGGTTATTTTGGTTTTATTTGTTGACTTTTTCCTTTACTTTACTATCGTATATGGTAATTTTTGTCTATTTTGGGACATCAGGGATGGCCACATTGAAGAAAAGTTTACATTTTTATTTACTAATAATAAATATGGCCAAATTGAAGAAAACTTTATATTTTTATTTACTAATTATTCACAATTATTGTTATATATTCTAAATATAGGAAAAATACATACCTACATGTAAATAAGAGACCCATATAACATATAGTAAATAAAACTCTTTAACATTTCAAAGCTGTCAGTCAGATTTGATCTCATATTAAAGCTAAGGAGAGATTTTAAAGTATTTTTTAGAACAGGAAATCGTCCTTCAACAAAGAATATCTCAAAAAGGTATCTTCTATTTTCCCAGGAATGGTTCTCGAGAATATATGCATATGGGCATTTCCACCGAAAGGTCCACCTATACCAGAAAATTAAAAGTGTTTGAAAACACTTTGCTTTATTCCATTTTCATAGAGAAACAATCAAATTTAAATAATGTAAAGAAATTTTCAATTTATTCATAACCCATTTCGAGATATTCGAATGCAAAGTCGACCAAGGGCAACTTTTCTGATTTGAATATTTATTTTGATACAAGTTCTTAAAGAGAGACATTATGCATTGACTTTTGATATCTAAAATCTACCTGAGGGTACAAAGAGTCAAAATAGAATACATAAGAAACTATGCGATTGTAAATAACTGTAACTTTTTGCTTTCCATTATCACATATTTCGATGTCCCGTGCGACATCGTAAGTGTGAAATTTAAATATTTTGTTTTCTTACATAAATTACATAATACAAGTTTGGTAAAATTATATCTTCTGCCGTCTGACCAGATTGAAAAGCATTCTTTGTTATATAATTTAGACAAAAATTGGAGAGAAGTGAAAAGCATTCCAGGTATAGCCCAGTTTGACTACTTTTGTTGCAATGGGCAAGAAGGAAAAGCGGATAGAACTGCGCATTCTGAAAAAATATCCGTTTGATATTCCTGAAACTACTTTCATTTAAATTTATTTATTTTTATTGTATTTACTGATATACAATACTTTTCCCTATGTCTATACCTGATACATTTTTTGAATGATAAACGTCAAAATGGTTGTCAAGATAAAAAATTATAATTTTTTAGTGTTATTGCTTCGTTAGGACAAAATTGTTAGTGTTTTTGCTCAGACAACTTTGTTTTGAAAACAAACGTCATTTATTGTTATGACAAATATTTGTCAAGTAAAGCCATGGGCTTATTCGTATTAAATATTTTTCTTACGTTTTTAGTTTGTTTGTTAATATCATGATGGAAAAAAATGTCCCGTGCGACATGTCCCGTGCGACTGTGATTAAAATTTATTTTGAAAAAAAAATTATAACAAATTTTTGCGTAAAATCAAAACCATTTTTAACAGACATCAATGCACAATATTCTAAAATTAGTCACATTGAAATATTGCCTCTGGTTTCACTGAAAATTAGCATTCGAATGGTTGGCCGCCAAATTGACTTCTGTATTTGTCCCGTGCGAATGCCTCGGGTTTTTTCAATTATCTTGAAAATGAAAACTTTCCCAAAATCAAACTTAGCACCAATTATAGGGCTAATTAAGAGCTATAAATTAAGCTTTCTGTCAAATTAAAAATTCTACATATTTTGACTTATTTTTCACTTTAAATGTGTACGAATGTCCCGTGCGACATAATGGAATTGCCCATATATATTTCCAAAAATATATTTATATTTTTGTGTATATTGTTTTAAATAATAATCCAATTTCTATAAACTTATTCAAAGTATTGGCCGTTGCTAGCTATGACTTTTTCCCATCTATCTGGCAAAATATGTATTCGGTGACAAAAAACTGCACATATTTTTTAAAACAATCCGAATCATATGGGTTACATTGTTCCAAAGTGAAGCGTATCCAAAAGACAGCGTTCTGCATCCATCGAAATAGTAGTCGGACGTGACTAGGTCTGGACTATAAGGCGGGTGAGGCAAAATTTCCCAATCACTTCCCAATAGATAGGCATGGAGTAATGCCTTAAATTCTTGGTTGTTAAACTATTTCGGCTGGCCTGGTCGATATTGTCTTTCATATCAAAACATCTCTCGTACCATATGCTTTGGTGAGCAATCGGTATGCTTCAGGGGTACTTTTTTTCAAATTAAAGAAGTAAATACACAAAATAGAAAACAGAATCGTGATAGCAACCGAATTTGTTGCAAAACGACTGACTAGTAACCGAATTTTACAGTTGTGGCTATAAAATTTTAGAAATGACTGTGGACTACACCTTTTTCAATTGAAAATGAGAACTTTTTAATTCAATTCAGAAAGGATCAATTGGGATTGAGATTTTTCATTTGATATTCTGAAAATCAAAATTGAAAATGAGAATTTTCATTTATAATTCGGAAAAGAAATATTGAAAAGAAGAATTTTCAATTGAAATTAGGAAAAGAAAAATTTTCACTTATATCTCGGAAATGAAAAATTGAAAAAAGAGAATTTACATTTAAAATTCGGAAAAGAGCAATTAATAATGAATTTTTGAATTGAATTTCAAGAAAAATTGAAATTGAGAAGTTTCATTTAAAATTCGGAAAATCGCAGTTGAAAATTATAATTTTGTATTTGAAATTATGAAAATAACAATAAAAAATTAGATTTTTATTTGGTATTCTCGCAGAAAAAGAACATATACATTTTTATAAAATCTATATAAATAAAAATCAAATGTCGTTCGTTGGTAATTGCATCAGTAGAGAACGGCCGGACCGATTTAGAAATATTTTTTTAAAATATTGGTCATAGCCCAACTTAGGTTTTACGAAATGAAAAATTGACCACGCCAAATTTTTTTTCGATATATGTATCTAAAATCGCAGGTCGCCTGGAACGATTTAACTAATTTTTTTAAAAGTCCGCAAAAGTTTTTACATAAATAAAAATTGTCCATGTACACAAATACGCCCACTTAATAAATACATCTGCAAAATACATCGGTCTGTGATCAATCACATTTCAAACCAAAATTCGATTTTTCATATAAGAACTCAAAATATCTAAAATCACTAATAACTTGGCTAATAAGCGTTTAATGAAGAAAAGGAGCTCGATCTGTGATCTCATATTTCTGACGAAAAATCGATTTTTTATATAAAAATTCAAAATATCTAAATTCGCTAATAACTTGGCCAATAAGCGTTTAATCTAGAAAACGAGCTCGATCTGTGATCACTCATATTTCTGACCAAAAATCGATTTTTTATATAAAAACTCAAAATATTTAAATTTGCTAATAACTTGGCCAATAAGCGTTTAATCAAGAAAAAGACCTCGATCTCATATTTCTGACCAAAACTCCATTTTTTATATAAAAACTCAAAATATCTAAAATCGCTAATTTCTTGGCCAATAAGCATTTAATCAAGAAAAGTAGCTTGATCTGTGATTACTCATATTTCTTAACAAAAATCGATTTTTTGTATAAAAACTCAAAATATCTAAATTCGCTAATAACTTGGCCAATAAGCGTTTAATTAAGAAAAGTAGCTTGATCTGTGATCACTCTGAACAATAAATATGATCACTCATATTTCTGGCCAAAACTAGATTTATTATATAAAAACTCAAAATATCTAAACTCGCTAATAACTTGGCCAACAAGCGTTTAATCAAGAAAAGGAGTTCGATCTGTGATCACTCATATTTCAACAAGCGTTTAATCAAGAAAAACAGCTCGATTTGTGATCACTCATATTTCTTAACAAAAATCGATTTTATATATAAAAACTCAAAATATCTAAATTTGCTAATAACTTGGCCAATAAGCGTTTAATCGAGAAAAAGACCTCGATCTGTGATCACCCATATTTCTGACCAAAATTCGATTTTTCATATAAAAACTCAAAATATCTAAATTCGCTAACAACTTGGCCAATAAGTGTTTAATCAAGAAAAGCAGCTCGATCTGTGATCACTAATATTTCTTAACAAAAATATCTAAATTCGCTAACAACTTGGACAATAAGCGTTTAATCAAGAAAAGGAGCTCGATCTGTTATCACTCATATTTCTGACCAAAAATCGAGTTTTTACATAAAAACTCAAAATATCTAAATTCCCTAATAACTTGGCCACTAAGCGTTGAATCAAGAAAAGGAGCTCGATCTGTGATCACTCATATTTCTGACCAAAAATCGAGTTTTTACATAAAAACTCAAAATATCTAAATTCCAATAAGCGTTTAATCAAGAAAAGCAGCTCGATCTGTGATCACTCATATTTCTTAACAAAAATCGATTTTTTATATAAAAATTCAAAACATCTAAATTCGCTAATAACTTGGCCAATAAGCGTTTAATCAAGAAAAGCAGCTCGATCTATGATCACTCATATTTCTGAACAAAAATCGAGTTTTTATATAAAAACTCAAAATATCTAAATTCGTTAATAACTTGGACAATAAGAGTTTAATCAAGAAATGGACCTCGATCTGTGATCATTTATATTTCTGACCAAAATTCGATTTTCTATATAAAAGCTCAAAATATCTAAATTCCCTAATAACTTGGCCACTAAGCGTTGAATCAAGAAAAGGAGTTCGATCTCTGATCACTTATATTTCTGACCAAAATTCGATTTTTTATATAAAAACTCAAAATATCTAAATTCGGTAACAACTTGGCCAATAAGCGTTTAATCGCTCAAAATATGTAAATTCGCTAATAACTTGCCCAATAAGAGTTTAATTAAGAAAAAGACCTCGATCTGTGATCACTCATATTTCTGACCAAAATTCGATTTTTTATATAAAAAGTCAAAATATCGAAATTCGCTAATAACTTGGCCAATAAGCGTTTAATCAAGAAAATTGCCTCGATCTGTGATCACTCATATTTCTGACCAAAAATCGATAAAAGCTCAAAATATGTAAATTCGCTAATAACTTGGCCAATAAGCGTTTAATCCCGAAAAGCAGCTCGATCTGTGATCGCTTATATTTCTGACCAAAAATCGATTTTTTCTATAAAAACTCAAAATATGTAAATTCGCTAATAACTTGGCCAATAAGCGTTTAATCCCGAAAAGCAGCTCGATCTGTGATCGCTTATATTTCTGACCAAAAATCGATTTTTTATATAAAAACTCAAAATATCTAAATTCGCTAATATCTTGGCCAATAATCGGTTAATCAAGAAAAGGAGATCGATCTGTGATCACTTATGTTTCTGACAAAAAAACGATTTTTATATAAAAACTCAAAATATCTTAAATCGCTAATAAGTTGGTCAATAAGAGTTTAATCAAGAAAAGTAGCTCGATCTGTGATCACTCATTTTTCAGACCAAAATTAAATAACTTATATAAAAACTCATAATATGTACATTGATTTACATGTTGCAAGACTTAGGTTTTTGAGAACGAACTTAGGTTCTTTGTCTTTCAGTAGCGCTTCTATGTATATTTTATTCTATGTCCTATATGAATAAAAATTATCATTCAATAATACGTTTTTTTTTCTTTTTTAATTTTTACCCTTTTCAAGCCGCTTCTCACAAATTCACAAAGGTGTTTTTTAACTTGGACAGGACAACGCCTGTCAGGTCAGCTAGTTTATAATAATAATAAAACATTTAAACAATAAAAAATTGATGACCAAATTACTTCCTTGATATGCCGATGAGGTAAAGAAATTTCCAGAAGCTATCAAAAAATCGATGGCACAATATCAACAAATGTTTATCCATACAAATCGGCCCACCCTAATGCCATTGAGAACCCGTGTACCAAGTTTTAACAAACTTGGAAAGGGAAAGTTCAGATAGTGTCATTTCAAACATTTTTGTTTCCTACATATAATACTGTGATTGGTTATGTGACGTATACTTATTATTTACACAATTAATGCAAATATCGAGTATACGTACCCTGAGTAGATTTCTACATTACATTTGCATTATAATACTAGACATATTTATTTTTCCAAACAGCGTGCCATAGGTTGTAGTTTTGTTAACTTTTAACGTTTCGTACGTTTTCCCATTATCATTATATCTTGTCATTTTGGCAACTGGTCAGTAAAGTGTTTTTGTAACACCCAAAAGATATTTTAAACGTATTCATGTGAATTTGTTTGTTAAATTCATTTATTCATTTATTTTTGAAAACAAAAACAACAGCCACCCGGATAAAAACAATTGTTTTTTTTGTTTGTTTTTGAATTTAAAGTTTCTGTTTTTGTTGTTATTGTTGCAACAGTTCAAGTCGTCGTTAAAGTCGTTTCAATAAGTAAACGTGTGTAAAGTAAAGGAAAGTGTGTGTATGTATGTTTACATGTGTTAACACAAAAACCCAAATGTGTAAGTGTTTGTGTGTACAACTGTCTGTGTGTATTTATGTTAAAAAGTATTCAGTTTTTATGTCGTCATTTATATTGAAATATTGAGTACTTTCGAGAAATTGTACAATTTCTTTACAGGAAAACACACAGAAAATTCGTTCATATGAAATACACACAGTTGAAAGTGTGTAAATATGCTGATGAGAGTGTGAGTATGTTTTTCATTTGTGGAGAAAATTAAAAATCGTGAGTTGAATTTATGACTTCCTTGAGTTTGTTAAGAAATTGTTATTTTTTTTTGTTGGTTTTCTTCCAGTTTTTTTTTTCTTTATTTGTTTTAAATGTGCGACCTTATTTAATTGAAAATTCTTATTTATTTAAAGTTTGTCTGGACAAATATTTAAAAGAACGTATTTCAATTGGTTTGTGTTTGGTTGTTATGTTTAAAATGTGATTTTAATTTTTCATTAATTTGTTTTAAGTTTAAAGATTTATTTTAAATAATCACGTAAAAGTTGGCGAATGCTTTTGAAGTCTGTGTTGGTGGTGTTTTGTTAAGTGGAACGAGAAATTTTTGGTTGACTAGTTTGGTTTCAGTTTACTTTTTATGAAAACATAGAAGATGTGTTTATTGGTTAGGAACATTAAAACGATAAAACTTTTACACTAAACTGTTAGGGATTATAAGGGAGGTTTGAAACAAATTTAAGGATTTTTACAATTTAAAAAAGATTACTATTGTTGCGCTGTACAGTCTCAAATTGGGTGATTATTCAAAATTGAAACCACTAAGCCATGTGAGATGCCTGAGGCATTTCCAATCTCCAAGCAACCACCACCATATCGTAATTTTTTCAATTCATCCGGGTGTACATTAGGGTGTCCCAAAAAATATTTTTGTTGGGGCTCAAGCATAATTTGAAAGGTAATAGGGTAGAGTATTTTTGAGATTTTTTTCAGATTTTTAGAAGAGGTTTAGAGGTCGCTCAAGTCGAGTTTTTGCCAAAAATCGGGTTTGTCGACCTTTTTTGAGTTTTCTTCATAACTTTGTCAAGACCCACGATTTTCATTACTTTTGAGTACACAGTTTAAAAGAAAAATGTCAATGCTTTATTTTTGTGTGCAAACATTTTTAGTTTTTGCACTGAATTGGCTCATTAAGGTGCCCCACATTACAATTTTTCGGAATTTTTCCATAAATTTTGTAAACAAGACATTATAACTTTTAAAATTTTTATGAAAATGAAAAAAACTAACATTGCAGTTTGAAAGACCAATTAATTCTTAATAACATAAGGACAACAATTTACTTTTAACAGTTTTCTATTAAAATGTACCAACATTTTTAAGAGATTTGTGCTCGTTAAAATGATTTTCGGAAGTGGGCTTTGTATGGGAGCTATGACTAATTATGGACCGATCGTTATACAATTTGGTGACATGACTTTTATATATATATAACATATTTGGATTGAATTTTATTTGAATACGAATATTTTTAAGAGATTTATGTTAGTTAAAGTGATTTTCGGATGTGGACCTTATATGGGAGCTATGACTAATTATGGAGCGATCGTCACAAAATTTGGTAGGCACGAATTTAGCTTATATAGAACTTATTTGTGTGGAATTTGGTTTAGATATCTTTATAACTAAGATATTTATGAGAGCTTTTCTATTTTTAGATAGGGCAATCGTATGGGGGCTAGTAGAAATAATGAACCGATTCCAACCAAATTCAATAGGCTTGCTCCATGTGCCAATAGAAAAGCTTTTACCAAATTTTATCTTTGAAATTGCGACTTGTAGTTAGATTACACTATGGTGGTGTAAGGTATTTAAATCATTTTGTGTACATAAAAGCATTCTTTTGCTTTATATAAGTCAGGAACGGTAAAAGCAAATTCAAAAATTGTTGTCTCTAAATTATTACGAATTAATTGATCTTTCAAACTGCATTGTTAGTTTTTTTTCATTTTCATAAAAATTTTAAAAGTTATAAAGCCTTATTTACAAAATTTATGGAAAAATTTCTAAAATTTGTAATGTAGGGCAACTTAATGAGCCAATTCATTACAAGAACTAAATACGTTTGCACACAAAAATAAAGCATGGACATTTTTATTTTAAACTGTGTCCTCAAAAGTAATGAAAATCGTGGGTCTTGAGAAAGTTATGAATAAAACTCAAAAAATGGCCGACAAACCCGATTTTTGGCAAAAACTCGACTTGAGCGACCTCTAAACCATTTCCGAAAAATCTAAAAAAAATTTCAAAAATACTCTACCCTATAAGCTTTTAAATTATGCTTGAGCACCTATGAATATAGGAGAAAAAACATTTTTTGCGACACATTAGTGTACATACCTCAACTGGGCGTCCAATATGTTCGTCATCTTCCGTAATTGTACGGCCACAACGACATTCATTGCTTTTTTCCTCAAAAAATAATGCTGAATGAGCATACGAAATTCTCTTTTTTCCAATTTCTCCTCAATCCACAAGGTAGGCTGCTATCAATGGCTATGAAACACAAACTAATTGACGCAGCTTGTTTAAATTTTGACAGGAATGAACTTACTTTTCAGGTAAGAAATTCAAAAAGTCGCAGATTTATTTACCCACTTTCGTACTTAGATTTTTTTCTTGATGACTTCGTTTAGTACTTTTTTTAAAGAAAATGTTGTCTTAAGGTTAAAACATCAAAAAAACGTAAGTATGTGATTGCGAAATTGATATGAAAGTTGTTTCTTTTATTTTAAGCAATTGTTTTGCCATTCAAATATAATAGACGTTTTTAAAATGAAAACTGATCTTGAGGTAGTAAAATATTTTTTTCTTATTTTAGTTCGAAAGCATATTAATATAGCTTTCCAAAACATGTGAATACGCTTTAATTGGGGATCATCCTGATTTTAAACTACCGCAACTCAGTCATTTTCCAAGCGATTTTTGCAGGTCTTTCTCTGTTTAAAATATAATACTCATATCTTTCAAAAAGTTGGATTTTAATGTTTTGAATTTGTATAAAATTCATAAACTTTTAAAACCTCTAATGCCATCAGCACAAATTCTCTAACTAACATGTTGATTATTAGTTTTTGGGAGGGATTACTTTTTTCTTGATTTGTTTTTAAATAATTATATATTCTACAAGGATTTAGTTTTGTTTATTTTTTTTCCATCACACTTAATTAATAATTTTTCTATATGTTATTGTTTTACTAAATAAATTATAAATATTTATTTAATTTGATTAATATTATTTTTTTAATTAGTTTTTGTTAATTTAATATATTTCTTTAAATCAACTATTTACATAAAATTAATAAAATAATCACATTTTTATTTAATGAACTGCGAGTAAAAGAAAAATAGACAAAAAAAATTATCTAAATACAAGCACAAGCCTAATTACACTGGACAACAGTATAAAAAGCAGTAAAAAAATTAAAATAATAATACAAATGTTATCATAGACCAAATAAACAATTGTTACGAAAATTCAGCATTTTAAATTTTAAAATCTATATATTTTGGACTCGAATAACATAGCTTTTAAACTTCCTTCGTATGATTTCAATGTCTAAATCACTTAAAAAAATAACTAACTAAATAACTCTATTATTGATAAAATATAGAATTTGTAGGTTTCCAAAAAATATCAATGGCTTTAAATTGCAAATTAGGACTTTTTTGGATTTCCATTTCACCAATAATTCTCTATATATAAAATATAAAAAAGTGTGTACAGAAAGTTATTTCATGAAAAGATATTATAAAACATTTTCTTAACTGGTATAGCTTCCAACGGTCAGGCACAGACCTTCAAATTCCTTGCGAAAGGGAACAAATTTCTCTATATTAAATTAAAACGAATTTAGGACTTTTGAAAATTTTTAAATAGAAAAACAAGTAACATCATATAATCCCTAACCTCCCCAATATGGTGGTGTAAGACCATCAAACTCAAAGAAGAGCTTCGAAAAGTATAAGCATTGATAAAATCCTTCAAAACCCCTCAAATGAGGGAGCTGTGGCTTAATTTGTTAGCTTGTTTGATGAGTAACATGGTATTTCCGACCTGGGTTCGATTCCCAGCCTCTGTTAATCAGCAATATCAGTTTACGACAATTATTAGTGAACTAATAACTTGTATTTATCACAGCGCCCTCCCTCCTTCGGCGATATATCATTGAAGCGCCTCACAGTGGTGCAAATTCAAAATGTTTTGAAAATAAATCTGGCATTTCTAAACGGCTTGTCCGATCGGTATAAAATTTTAGTTTAGAAAATCAATAAATATGTAATATGTAATAAAATCTTTATTCATTAGCCTATATTGTCAAATATATCTAAGCTATTCGAAAAACTGTTAATGCACAAGTTAAAGCCGATAGTGAATCATTTTGATTATATTCCAACTCATCAATTCGGATTTCGAGAAAAAACATAACACCATAGAACAAACTCACAGGTTGGTAGAAATCATATCCAAGACATTTGAAGAAAAAAAATATTGTTCTGCACTCTTCATCGACGTTTCGCAAGCCTTCGACAAAGTATGGCATGAAGGATTATCGATAAAAAATAAAACAATATTTACCAGTGAACACACACAAGCTTCTAGAATGTTATTTAAGTCATCGAAAGTTCGTTCTTAAAGAGGGAGACTTCATAAGTTCACCACAGCCTATTGAAGCAGGCGTACCCCAAGGAAGTATACTGGGCACCTTCCTATATTTGCTATATACTTGTGATATGCCTACAAACAGTCGAACCCACATATCAACTTTTGCTGATGACACAGCTATACTAGCCATTCATGAAAACTCCCAAGAAGCATCTGTACTTTTATAAGACCATATACTCGACATAGAAAGGTGGTTAAAACAATGGAGAATAAAAGTAAATGAGCAAAAATGTATACATCTTACATTCACATTGCGTAGAGAATCGTGCCCTCCAATCCTAATAAATAATCAAATAATACCTCAACAAACTGAAGTTAAATATCTAGGTCGTCTTACCTGGAAAAAGCATATAGATACGAAATTGACTCAAAGGAAGTTAAAATTACTACAAATTTACTGGCTAATTGGTAAAAACTCGAGATTGAGTTTAGATTGTCATATTTGAAAAAGTTAGAAGTTCATCCAAACCCACTTGCACGAACATTAATGAGAAGTAATGGCTACATCCGACTAAGAAGAAGGAATCCAACAGACCTGCGCTGATGATAGGATCTATAAATTAAACATAATTTTTCGTCCAACTGTGGTGGGACGTAAATAAAAATTAATATTTAGATTTAAGATTTGAACAAATTATTGATAGTTCACATTATTTTGTGAGAAGATACAATAAATAAAATATGAAAAAAAAAATTAACAAAACTCAATAAAATTTTCAACGTTTTTTTACAAAGTGTAAAAAAACTTGTCAAAGGGTCAAAGGAAATCCCGCAATTTCTAAAAATTGGAGCGAAAATCTCAAAAATTGTATTTTTGACAATTTTGCCCATACGGTACACATTTCCTTTGAAGCTGGGAAAATACTTTGGGGATAAATGGGAAACACATCAAGGTTTCTAAGGCAGTTTTTCGCTCTTTGATGCCAGCTTAGGGATTTTAGAACATGTGGCCTAATTTTAAAATTTTGATAAAAAATCTGTCAAATTCCGAAGGGCGTTCGAAAAATAGGAAATTTCATTTACACAAAAATATTCTCGTTAAAGATACCTTACAGAAAAATATAAAGTTGTTGTATCGTCCCCTCAACAAAACAATAGTGTATAAGCATATACAACATTATAACATAATAAGAATCTACATGACTGATTCTATATGTGTGGTCAAAATTTGGTGAAATTCTAGTTCCACAAAGTGGGTCAAACTATCAATTGAAATATTACTTTCGTTCTAGATTTCTACTAACACAAAAATTTTAAATTAAATTATTTTATTATTGGATCCTTAATTGATATTGCTCTGAAATCCTTTGTATATTATTGGTAATTCAGCTGTTTAACTAACAAATAAAATTCAATCCAAAAGTACGCCCTATATTTTAAAAAAAGCGGACCAATGTATAGCAGCATTTTAAAATTTTAATTTTGAAATGCGTATACATTAAACCCCAGTTTGCATCGCTAATTGGTCCTGGAGAAACGCGAAGCAAAATGAAACACGATTTTCCATACATTTGTATTGATTTTCATTTAATTGGTTCCTAGATTTATAATTTTTGCTGAAAAAATAAATTTTTCAATATAAATATTTTCAAATTTACGACGCAAATCTAAGCACTAACGACTCAACTTCGAAGTCATGCGACGACGCAAATTGAAACAAAAACGATGCAAATAGAAGCACTAACGACGCAACTGCGAAGCCATGCAACGCAAACTGGAACAAAATCGACGCAACTTCGAAATCACAGAAATTTTAAAAGACGCAACTTCGAAACCGACGCAGAACGAAGGGACGCAAACCGGGGTATTAGTGTAATTGGAAATTATAAGAAATAAATAGCACTCGAAAGCATGTTTTTTCAAAACATAGGATGGGAAACAAAAAAATGGCACATGTATAAAGATTTAACATGTCGAAGTTATGGTATGGTTTCAAATGGTTTAATATTATCTGAAATTGAATTGGACAGAATTTTAAATTGTATTAATTAGTTTTTTATTTTTGTCAAAAGCGAGCTTTTTTTCAATTTAAATATTATTTAATTTGGAACTATCTAAAGGTTGGCGTGGTCTGTATTAAGATTTACAAAGTGCCCCAATTCATCACAAATACATTTTTTTTATTCATAACTCCCAATTTGGAGGGTATTTCCAACCCACACTAGAACTCGTGGCATGTTTATTTATTTATGTTTTTACCCCTATTTCGTAGCACCGTGTTATTTTAAATAAAACAAATTATTGATACAAGTATTGACCACAATTCTAAATAGATTTTTTTGCATTTCTATTTTTTTTCCTGTGAAATGTTTGCTTTAAATTGAAATTAATTTCAGTTATGTCAATAGCCAATTTGTTTGCATTTAAAAATAATTTTTATAAAATTTTAGCTAACAAAAAAAAAAAATATTGAAAAATCCACTAAAAAGAATATTATAAAATCTATGAATAAAACAAAAATTAATTTTTGAACAAATAAACGTGTGTAAATGACAAACAAGTTAATTATTAAAAAGGAGTGAAAAAAAATCTATTTAAATGAAAAACTTTAATAACAAATAGATGGTATAAATAAAAAGTACAATTTAAATTAGTAACATATAGCTATATTAGAATGTTGATATGTTTGTACATTAGGGCTGTTCTTATTCTATGGAAAAATAACTTTTTAAATAAAATTATAGATTAATTCTTATTCAAATACTTCTTTATAAAAACATACAAAATAACTAAAAGAGAACAGTTTAAATTTTTGTTATTATTTTTTTCATTTTAGTTGGAAACCTTATCAACAATTTTTTGGAGCCATATAACACACATATTTGTTTCAATAAAATTATAAAACATTGTATAAAATTTCAAAAGGACTTAATCATAATTAAAAAGCAGAAAACTTATATATTCATCATACGCAGTCTCACTGCTCACCTCTGTTAAATGCCTACAAATCTGAGTGGAAAATATCTGCAAAACGAAAGTAGTTTTATAACAAAAACCATAAACCATTATATGTACCACAAGTGCAACAACTACTACTACTCAGTACTGTGTTGCATAATACCTATACTTGTGTGTTTTACTGTAACTCAAGCCTTCTAAAGTACATGACAAACACTCAGAAATACTTTTAGCTGCATGTCAATGGTTTTGAATTTGAGCAGCTGTAAAAGTAAAAGCAAACATTTCATTTCAAAATGCAAACAAAAGTGTTTAATTTAACTGTCACAAAATTTTACAGAAAGCAGTTAGTATTTTTTTTTTTTTGGTTTTCTATGGAAACTTTCACTTTGGTGTGACATTTTCACATTGTCGATAATGCACGATAATGCACTTATTAAGAGAAAGAAATAATTTATAAATACCTTAATATATTCTGGATTATTGTGAATAGAGTTAATTATATATGAACTAAATTAATTAAATTGCGTTACTTTTTTAATCCAACTATGTAACTTTTTGAAATATTGGCCATGCCCACTTCGTGAAATTTTATAAGAGGACGTGGCCATAGTTTTATTTTCATGCTGTAATAAGTTAGCTTGGCAAATAGTTTAAATATTATTCGGTGTCTGACTTAAAAATTCGGGGTTTGCAATAGACGGCGCACAGTGGTATGAGAATAAAAAAAGAGGGTTTGAATGAAATTTCACATGTGCAAAGAGGAAGCGTAGTCGAGTTTTGAATTTGGACCTCATGACCCCACCAGGAGCAAAGTAGACAAAATCCTCTATCCATTGATACATAACATGTCTACCTTATGTATTTTACGTGTCAAATAAATTATGGAAAACTAAACAACTCGCTGAGAATTTACCTAACACATCGGAACACAAACGAAGAAATAGGATCATTTTAAAAATTGAACGTACCCGAGGTGTCCTACTTTGGGAACCCCTGGCCCCGCTCCTGGTGGGCTCATGAGGTAAGGGTTTAGAAGTTACAGATTTATTTCCATCTTTTTTTATTCTCATACCACTGTGCGGCGGTTTATGTTTCTAAAATATTATATATTATTTTGAAGTGTTTATATTTGTCATTTATTCTCTTTTAGTTATTGAACATTATAGTGTATACAGCAAAGTTTTTTTGCATTGAAAATATTGAAGTTTATGCCATCCAAGCGTCATATGCGGGAAGTTTAGCTTTACTTCTTCAAATTAAAAAAATGCGGCTGAAGCAAACCGATTGCTCACCAAAGCTTACGGTGAATGTGTTCCATCTCTTTAAACCGGCGAGAGGTGGTTTGTTCAGTTCAGAAGTGGCGATAATGACACGAAAGTCTAATATCGCCCAGCCTAGCCAACAACGTTTGAAGATTGTTCTAAACTTGCAAAATCACTGGGAACTACTCAATCAGCAATTTCAAAATGTTTGCAAGCAGTACGTTTCATCCAAAAGCAAGGAAATTGGGTACCATACGTATTGAAGACGAGAGTTCTTGAAAAACCTTGATTTTGCATGAACGAAATGCTGCTTGAACGCTATAAATCATTTTTGCAACAAATCATTACCTGCGATGAAAAATGGATCCATTACGATAACTCGAAGCGTAAGAGATCGTATGTGAAGCCCGGCCAACAAGTTGAATGCACACCAAAGCCAAATATCTATGGCGCTATGGTGATGCTCTGTATTTGGTGGAATCAAAAGGGTCATATTTATTATAATATGCAGAAATCTAGCCAGACTATCACTGACTAACACCAAGAATGTGGCCAGACATAAAACCGTAATATTCCATCATTACAACACTCAGCCACATGTTGCAATACCTGTTAAAAAGTATTTAGAAAGAAGTGGTTGGGAAGTTTTGTTTTTGACCTTGCTTCGACCGACTACTCTTTGTTTTTGTCGATGCAGAACTCTCTCTGGATACCCTTCACTTCAGAACAAAGTATTCGAAATTGGATTGATTCGTTCTTCACGTCAAAAGATGAATAGTTCTCTGGGCGCAGAATCCATAAGTTGCAGAAAGATGTGAAAAGGTCACGTTTGGAAGTTTTTCTGATAAACTTTTCTTCTTGATTTTATTCGGAGCGCTCGATACCTGCACCGTCTTCAAGGCTGAAATATGTGCTATCCATATAGTTGAGAAAGGAATTCGAGACGTCTCACAGTGGGAGAAAACCCTAATTTAGTGGAACTAAATTCGTATCTTCTAAACGCTTGGCCAAATTAATTTCATTTACATGGAAATATTGCAGGCAAGGAGGTAAGCTAATAAAGTAATACAAAATGGGTACTGCTACTTCAGTACAATGAGCGGGAGAGGCTGCTAAACTACACTACCTCGGAAGAAATTCTATACTATTTTCAATTGTAAGAAATTATTTTAATATATCTTTCAAAAAATTGAAATTATATAAGTAATTTTATTTATAGCAAGTAACTAGATTTTGGACATTTACTATATAGACGGCATAGGTCGAAATATTCATATAAAATTAAACTTTTTTTAGTTTTATTAATAAGTTTATTTTTAAAAACGAATAACAATTATTAGTTATGAAATGATTTTATTTCATTATTATAAATAATTTAGTTATAATTAAACAATGAAATGAAGAGTAATTAAGCTAACTAACACTTGTTAGAATATTGTGAATTTTTATTATGAGATTTTTAAAATTTATTTAAATTAGTCGACTTCAGAGTCTGATGAATCACTAGGAAGTAATGGATCCAACAAAAGTTGCCTAACATCTTTCGATAACGGTTCCACTTTTTTATAGCTTGCAGATGAAACTAGAGATGCTAATCGGGACTGATTTTTGAAAATCCCGGGGTTCGGGATTTGGAAAAGAATCCCGAAATCCCCACCCGAGGTTTCGGGATTTTCGGGAAATCTAAAATTCCGAAAGTTATAAGAAAGAAACGTACATAATTATGTCTCTACAATTGAAAGAAAATTTTGTATTTAGCAATTAATTTTTATTAGACACCAAATAGCTTAAAATACTTGCATGAGTACATTATAAAAGAACAAATAACAATAAATATAGGTCTAAAATCAAATCCTATTTTGCGCATTTCATCTTTTATCCAATGATATTTCAGTATTTTTTTATTGGATATAAGGCGAAATACGCAAATGTTATATTTTTAATCTAAATAAAGCACTACCATATTTAAAAGGACTCATAATTTTAAGGCAAATTTGGTATATGGGCATTTGTTTTAGCAACTTGTAAGTAGTTAGAATTACATAAATTTCATTTTTATATAATGTAATTACCAATAACACTTCTTATATACAATCTTAAAAAAATAAGGAACAAATTTAGTACGAGATTTTACATCATCCCAACGAAAATAATTTCTTAAAAAAATTATATAAATTCACCTCGCACTTTTTCGCAGCTAAATTTTTTACCATATGTAGTCTGTAATATGGCCTTGATATTGGTAAAAAAATTAGGACTGCATCTCACAGCATTAGTAACTGGCAACCTTCCGAAAATTCAAAAAGTAAAAAAAATAAAATTCTATAAGAATATGGCCATTGGTTATCACAAATAGCGGAAAATATATTTTTATTTTTCTGTTTTACCAAGCCTCATATTCCATCTACATAAAAAAGTAAAAACACAACTTAAAGAAAACCTTGTACTATCCAGCTTAATAAAAACTTTGAAACCAATTCTTCATAAAAAAAATTTCTGAAATATTTTTTACATGTAAATAGTTGTCAATACCAAACCACTGAAGTTATTAATAAATGTTAAATATTTTTAAGTACAGCAACAACTATAGATTGAAACTACATAACAATAAATCGAATATGCGAAAAATTTTTTTTTTTATTTTGCGCCACTAAATTGTTGATTTCTCCCACAGTGCGTCTTGGTGTAATAGGTGCTCTATTCTCCAGCGTAATAAGGATGAAATGTCTGCTAAATTTCATTTGTTCACTACGCCAAGTTAGACAACATCTCGTTAAAATTAAGAACATGGTCGAATCCGGGAAAAAGAAGTCGCTATTAAATGTGAATCAAACTGGGCGTCTCTTGACCTTGGCTGCGGTATATACTTAATTGATAAATGGTCGTTAAAAGAGAAGAAAGTTAGGTGTGCTATGATCAGCATTTGTAAAAATTCTCTAGAAATCTCTAGGATGGAAATGGACTGCCTTGACGTTTGGTTGCAACTTGATTAAACTTGTAACACCATAAACTAATGATTTCTATAATGCCTAAAATCAAAAAAGATAACTTTCTGCAAATTGTTTTTTAAAATTTAAAGTCGTTCTAATCAAATCTTGTAGTTAATTAAAACAAGTTTTAAGTTAATTCATTAAAATCTTCATTCTGAATTTCTAAAATTATGAGCCTTCACTCCATAAAACCATTTACCAAATCTAATAATATAGCTTCATTCAATGACTTTTCCAACTACCTCCTCAAAAAAGACGGTATTTTATATTGGTTTTGTCACTTAGTTTGTAACACATCGAAATATTGGTCATAGATAGATTCACAAAAGCAAATATATTTTCAAAGTAGGTTGAAGGTATGATCGGATCTAGAGAGAAGGATCTTATTGCCCATTTGATTTGCAGTGGAGATTTATTCAATACAGTTTATTAAGCTAATTTCCAAGGCATAGAATAAATGCATAGAACGGAAGGAGAAAGTTAAATATTACTCTTTTTTCACACATACGGGTGATACAAAAACAAAATACATGCAATACATTCTCATGAATTAGGTTTCTGACAACAGACTTAGGTTTTTGGCTCTCAGTTACGTATCTAGTTGTTGTCTATGTTCCAAGGATTCATGACTATAAATTAATTCTTTATCAATCCAATGAATATAATTATTGTATTCACAAGGTATTAGAACTTAATGTCATGTTGTCATAAAGTTCTAATATTTCACAATTATTTAAATACTTATGTTGTTATTGCCTTTCAATCATAAAATTTCCTAAAATAATACCTCTCTGTATGCTATGTTTATTGTGCTGTCGTAACCAACCAGCATAGACTTGCGCCGAACTCTTAATCCTTTCGCTAAAAGTTTCGATTTCGACTATAATTGGCCCTAAGGAAAACAATCAATACTCGATTTTTTAAAAAATGTACCCTAAATATGTTTTTTGGACTGTATCCATATGGATACATATTTCGGTTATGATAAAGAAAAATGCTATTATATTATGTATTTTTATACTCGAGCTTTTATTTATTTTAGTAGTTTTAATACATAAAATTAATTTGTTTACAATAAAAGCAAACACTGTAGACATTTACATTTTCATATAATTACAATAAATAAAGACAAAAAATAAGAAACACGATACTAGAACTGGTTGTACTAGAACCGGTTCTGGAACTGGTTGCTGTGATACAAAAACGTGAGCGTTTGTGAAGCAGAACTGGTATTAAAACTGGTTCCCTCAGAACCCGTTCTACTTTGGTGGAATATCACCGGGACAAAGCTCATACGAAAATAACCGATGTGGAAATAGTTCTGTTTCACAAACGCCTTCAATTTTGCTTCACAGCAACCAGTTCCAGAACCAGTTCGTTGTAACCGATGATAGTATAACCGGTTCTAGAAAATGTTCTATTAGAATGGATTTTAATTTGCACTTCTATCTGGTTTGACCCTTACATTCTTTGACTTTGCATCTTCCTTTGTTTGTCGTGTGTTCCGTCCAATGCTGATTTCCATCATATCGAACAGAAATTGAGGGTGTAGTTTTACGTTTCTTGTCGGAGGTCGTTGGATTAATTGGAACATCCTCATTTAAGCATGACGTTGGACATTCCCTTTTACGGGAACATGTCTGTTGCTTGGACCGAGATAAATTGTTTATAACTTCAGATTCTTCCAAGTCAGAAACATCAGAATCGACAAAATTGGTTAAAATTTTTTCAATTCCAGAGTCCTTTATTTTTCTTGTCATTTTCTTAATTAAATTTAAATTGTATCAGAGATAAAATAAAATGTCTATATCACGGCAGCATCAAACGTAAAACGATTTTATATGTATTAGTTATGTGTATATTACTTACAACCACAACTTGCGTTTGTATCCATTAAAAGACGATTTTTTAAAAATGCTATATTTTTCTCAGTTTTGTAAAAACCCAAAAGTTGTTTATTGAAAATGATTCATTAGATGTTAAAAAACAATAATAAGTCGATATCTAAATAAATTCTTTGACCTGGAGATTGTCAGATGCCTCCAAAATTGAGTGTATCCATATGGATATAATGTAGCGAAAGGGTTCAGAGCCGTATAAGCCCAGCTACAGAGTCCTGAAATATGAGAACATTATGATAATATGTCAATAAACTAAATATTAAATTTAAACTGATTTTGAAAAATAAAATCAGTATAACTCTTAATAAATATTTTTTACAAATCTTTGGTTGTAATTTGATATTAATGTTATATTTTAAATCAAGTAGTAAAAATTACTATTTTTATACCTTTAAAGAGATACAAATGTGATTATCTTTAAGGTACCTTAGTATATTCTGTTGGAATATTTTTAAAGCTTTGATCAAAATCTTGCCATAATTATTATTAAAAGAATATGGAGTCAGGAGGCCTTAATTTAAGACTCCACACTGTCACATATATCTTTCTATCATACCAAAACATTATCTTAAATTGCTTGGTTATTAAAAATGTATTATTTAAATTTCGAATTTATATTTTGTTCACAAAGCCAAATAACCCTTACATAGTAGACATTTATTTTATGCCCTTCTCTTTATGTATTTGGCCTTTAAAAAAGATTGTTGCTAAAAACAGTTTAAAGCTAGAATTCACAATTTATCCCTCATTTCAATGGTTTAAATAATTAAGGAATAAATATCCTAGAGAATATCAACCGTAGGGTAAATAGTTTGCATTTAAAATCAACTGAATGATGCTTATGGTTGTTGGCTATGTTGCAGCAAAATGTTTATGTTTAATATGTAAATATGTATGTATATTAAAATAAATATAAACAAATTCGTACATACATACATACTAGTGCATATTAAAGAATTAGTATATAAATACTTGTCTTATCTATAAACATATGTACATATATATTATATATATTTAAAGTCTATACATATTTAAACATACATGCATAACATTTGTAATACATATATAATTTATATATATGGGGCATTTCGTGTCAAGTGAACGAACTTTTGAAATCGATGTCTTTCGATGAAAATTGCATCAAGTTTAGTTCTTTTGACTTTTTTTCAAAATGGGCCCTCTTTTTTTCGCTTAAATAAAGCAAAGATATTTTCCTTGAAGATCTAATTGGTCGCTTACAAATT
Organism: Calliphora vicina; assembly: GCF_958450345.1. Taxonomy (NCBI): domain Eukaryota; kingdom Metazoa; phylum Arthropoda; class Insecta; order Diptera; family Calliphoridae; genus Calliphora; species Calliphora vicina. The sequence goes on along the minus strand of NC_088782.1, from coordinate 30,900,516 downwards.
TTGACTTTTTTGCAAAATCAAAAATTTTGTTGACTTTTTTTTTCAAATTGGACCCTTTTTTAATTTTTGTTTAGCTCAAACAAAAGCTTATATATTTTCCTTGAAGAACGTTTTGGCCACTTAGTGGGAAGCGAGTGGAATATCTATCAAAATAAATATTTTGTAATTCTAGACATAAAATTTTTGACTTTTTTTTGCAAGATCAAACTGTTTTTTTTTCAAAATGGGCCCTTTTTTAAAATTTTTTTTTGCTCAAAAGAAAACTTAGGTCCATTCCTTTGGGATATTTTTGATCGCAGGGGGATGCGAGTGGGATCCCACTATTTTAAAAAAATCAAAAAAGTTTTTGATTTCGGAAAAAAAATATTAAAATTTTTTTATTTTTTTTTAAATATTATTTTTCAAGATATTGAAGAAAGAGCTATCTAAACTATTTGGGACACGTTTTGCTAAGAACAATAGGTAATAAGTTACATGGATAAGAAAAAAAGCCTCAGAGAGTTCTCGAGCGATGTTGTTGAAAAATTGTGCCTGAATTACTATCCAATAGAACCTTGGTGCAAATTTCATCCCGATCGGAAGACATGGATTTCAAAAGTTGGTTCACTTGACATGATATGCCCCATAATTAGGCCTACTCACAGAAAAATGTGATTTTGTTACCATCCCCAAAATAAACCTTGGGTTGTTTCATGATGTTTCTAACAATATATTGTTGTCGTGCTTATATATTTGTTTTTTTAATTTAATTTAAACAATATTTTAGTTACTGTAAGCATATGTTTTTTGAGTATTATAAATTTGAATATGGTTCTCCGAAACATAACACTATACAACAAAATCAATTCATAACAATGAAGACTTCCTCTCCAAATTCTTAATAAATACGAAATTAACCGTAAGCTCTCTTTTGTTATGTCTTATTTCTGACTTTCTGGTTGAATTTTCCATTTTGGTGTATTTAGGCACTTATAGTAAAATTTCGCGGATAACATTATTGTGGAACATTTTAACCCCTTAAATCCCTGTTTTAATGGTGTTTGTAGCTCTTTTTTAAAAGAAGGACAAAAAAGACCCATGCCTTGGGGATTTAGAGGGTTAACATATTCTACAAAAATTTTCTTCGTAACATTTTCCATAAATTTGCTGAATACATTTTATACCTAAAATGTTCTTTAAAATAAAATTCTTAATAAATGCGAAATTAACCCTATGCTCTCTTTTGTTATGTCTTATTTCTGACTTTCTGGTTGAATTTTCCGCCTTGATGTATTCAGGGACTTATAGTAAAATTTCACGTATAATTTTTTTGCAGAACATTTTAACATCTTAAATCCCTGTTTTAATGGTGGTTTTTGCACTTTTTTAATAGAAGGACAAAGATCCTTGGGGTTTAAGAGGGTTAACATATTCAACAAAAATATTCTCCGTAACATTTTACATAAATTTGCTGAACACATTTTATACCTAAAATGTAAAGATCACATGGTTTCTTATGACGATTAACAACAAGAATGTGCCAGAGATGGGAAACTTTAACCCCCCTCAAATGAAATGCAGATGTAAGCTTTCAAAACGCCGATACACGTGTCTTTTTTTTGTCTCCTCTATCAAAATTTATTGGTCGGACCTCGTAAGTTTTTTTGGTGTTGTACAGTGTAATTATTATTCAAGCTTGATAAATACGTAAAATATTATAGTATGTACAAATAACCATTAAATATATTTACGATTAAAACGACATATATTTACTTTTAATATTATTCTCATTCGCTCTATAGTTTTTTTAATCTAGTATAACTCAAGATAATTATGATCCAACGTAATAACAGTTATGATCTAAAGTAATCGATCATATTATGATCTAATTGAATCATAATATGATTTCATATGATCATTAATGTGATTACTTTGGATCAAAATATGATTTAATTGGGTCATAACATGATTACTTTGGGTCATATTAAGATTGATTTGAAACATAATTGATTACTTCAGATCATATTATGATCACGTATGATAATGATATTACAACCATATATGAACATTATATTATATGATACTAATAATGATCATAACATATTTGCACTACAATCATAAATCTTATCATAATATGTTGCCCTTAGATTATTTTTACCACAACCATGTTTTTTCTCTACGTGTGTGTATGTCATAGCTGTAAATTGTGAATATTTTTATTCAAAATATTTCCAAAAACTTAATTATTTTTGAATTTTCGTTATATTTGAAAAAATAAATTTATATTGAAATCATTCAATATTATTCAAAATAGGATACTAATTAACATATATCTATTTAGAATATAAATCATTAAATATTATTTGATTTCATTAGAATACGATATTAAATAAATTATACTTAAAAGTTTTGAATAAACATTTATGAAATTATAATAATATTATTAGTATTTTAGTAACAATAAGTTGTATTTTATTTGTTATGTAATGAATAGATTTTAAAATATTCTAATCAATATGATATCATGTAATTATTTTCAAATTGTATTTTTATAGTAAAAATTAAATATTAATTTAGTTTATTCAACTAGATATGAATAAAATATTATTTTACTTATTCGAAAATTTGTTGATAGATTTTATTCAAAGCAATTTTCTTTGAATAAAATTATTTCTCCAAAAAAAAAAAAAAATATTTAAATAATCAACAAAAAATGTTTGAATACTTTTTTATTCATAGAAATTTTCTTTGAATAATTTTATTTGTGAAAATAAAGTCAAATATTTTAACAACAAATTTTTGAAAAATTTTATAAAAAAATATTTTTGTTTGTGAAAATGAGCTCGGACGATAAAGATTTTTCTTCCGAGGATTATGAAAAAGATCCTTAGTTTGCTATAAATAAACAGAAGCAACGCTCAAAAATAATTCAACGATATTTTGAACGTCTAATTTCACTTGCAGGGTTATTAAATAGCCCTAGAAGGAATGCCATGTAAGACGATGATTTTGAACAACTAGTTACTTTAAAAGCAGTTTTTAAAAATAATTAATGAATTTTGTTCTTCACAATTTAAATTAATAATAAACCTCCAATTGAAACCATTAATCTGTGTCCATATTCTAGAGATAATCAATGATTAATTAGTAGTTTTTAAAAATAGAATATTAGATATCAGAGAACTAGGGTTCCAATTTCCCGGTATTTTTCCATTCCCAAACTAAGAAAAAACAAGTTAAAAAAAATTTGTAATTCGTTTCGAAAATAACTTTTTCAACTCAGAATGCAATAAAAATATTATTTAACATTTATTAGAATTATTTCTATTCAGTAATTTTTGGAAAAATAAATTTATTTGTTTCAAATTTGTGAGAAATAAAAATATTTCTAAAGTTTTATTAGAATTATTTCTATTCAATCATTTTTTGTTTGAATAATTTTATTTTTTTGTGTTTTGTTTGAATAAATATTCCAAAGAAATTAGTTGATTTTATTTGCATCTAAATGAAATAAATTTAAATTTTATTCAACTTTGTTTTATTTGAATATATAAAATTTTACTATTTTCTAAAAAATATCAATATAATTTAATTAAACTAATATAAAATGATTTTATTTATAATTTATTTGGTTTTAAAAGATATAAATATGCATAAATTTAATTGTAAATATTAATAATAAATTAGACAAATACTATATTTAACTAATAAATAATTTGGAAAATAAATATTTGTAATTGGAAACAAAAACTAAAATAATATAAAAAATATTTATATTTTGTATTTTATTCACAAGTTACAGCTATGGTGTATGTATATTAATGTGTACGTTTTTTGTGCATATTAAAGTTAAATAGTTTTGTTAAAAGTCTCTGTCGATTTTTTTATTTTATTATTTTAGTTTTTTTTTTTATATAATAATTTCTAAGTTTCTTTGATGAACTTTGAGTGTGAGTGTGTTTGCATATTTTGTTTACAAATCAAATATTTTAAATTGCATATGACATACTGCATAAATACATGCACTCACAAACGCGCAACACACACATACGTTAAGCATACAGATTAACAAACAAATTTTATAAACAACGTCAAAGAACTGAATGCTTTACGCAAAACACACAAATACTTCTCATATACATACTATACCCAAACGACCAAACAATTGAAGAATAATTTGCAGTTTCGCAAAAGCGAATAATTTAGGAAGTAAAATGTGGTATTGATTTTTAGGCTTTGTGGCCACGAACTGAGCGAAAAGACCCAATATTTATAACAGTAAAGAAATCACTAGCGTTATTCCTAATGATTCATTATTGATATTGTTTTGAACCTTCGATACTGAAGGTGAACATTTTCCAAATCGTTTTCGATAGTCGTCCTCGAATGCTTGTAATTAAAATTCAGTATTCTACAATATTTTTTAAAGCAATAAAATATTGCATTATTGAGGACTACGTGTATGTATGAAAATTATCAGATAGAGGGTTTTGCATTTTAATATTATTAAATTATTTTGGTTTCATTTATGCCATCTCTATGTTTTGAAGTGATTTATTTAAGGATAGCTGACCCGACAGACGTCCAAGTTAAAAAATGCTAGTGTTCGATTTGTGAATTTGTGAGAAGCGGTTTGAAAAGGGTAAAATAGTTAAAAAGAAAACAAAGATCCTAAGTTTGTTGTCAAAAACCTAAGTCTTGCAACAACAGAATACATGTAAATCAATGTACATATGTATTTCGAGTTTTTATATAAGTAATCGAATTTTGGTCGGAAAAATGAATGATCAAAGCTCGAGATCATTTTCTTGATTAAACGCTTATTGGCCAAGTTATTAGCGATTTTAGATATTGTGAATGTTTACATAAAAAAACGATTTTTGTTCAGAAATATGAGTGATCACAGATCGAGGTCTTGATTAAAAGCTTATTGGCCAAGTTATTAGCGAATTTAGATATTTTTAGTTTTTATATAAAAAATCGATTTTGGACAGAAATATGAGTGATCACAGATCGAGCTCCTTTTTTTGATTAAACGCTTATTGGCCAAGTTATTAGCGAATTTAGATAATTTGAGTTTTTATATAAAAAAACGATTTTTGTTCTGAAATATGAGTGATCACAGATCGAGCTCCTTTTCTTGGTTAAACGCTTATTGGCCAAGTTATTACCGATTTTCGATATTGTGAGTTTTTATATAAAAAATAGTTTTTTTGTCAGAAATATGAGTGTTCACAGATCAAGCTCTTTTAAATTGAATTACTATGATCATTTAAACAAAAAATTAGCCAAATCGGTGTGGCAGTTTTCTGATTTTAAATAAATCGAAAAAAGTGGGCGTGGTCAACTTTTCATTCCTTAAAAACCTAAATTGGGCTATGGCTAAATTTAAAAAAAAAAATTGTCTAAATTGGTCCGGCCGTTCTCTACTGATGCAATTACCAACGAACGACATTTGATTTTTATTTATATAGATAACGGCTAATTTTACAACATAGGATAAAAAACAAGTAAGAGGTCTATATTCGGCTATGCCGAATCTTATATACCCTTCCCCAAATTATACTTTAAAATGCAAAATAAAAAAAATTTTCAAAATTGTTTTTGAAAATTTAAAAAACAAAATTAAATCAATTTTTTTTTTTTTTTGGAAAGTTGTTTTTTTTTAATTTTTTTCTTTTTTAATTTATTAGTGAAAAAAATATACGACAAAATTTTTTATTAAAGTTGGTTCACTTGACACAAAATCCCTCATATATTTTTTTGTAATTATAGAAGTGACAGTTTGCTTTTTTTCTTTGTTTTACTTTGTTGTTGGAAGCTGAAGCGACTTCTAATAGGTCCTTCTGAACTTTGACAGTCATTTATTCAGGTTTTTTGCCAAATCTCAATGTACGGATATAGCGTTCAGCAACAAGTACAAATTATAGAATTATGTGTACTGTTCGTTCAACGTTCCGCGCGCTTTACCCAGTATACGACGTTGCACAGTGGTTTAAAAACTTTTTTTTTTTGGAAATAATTCGGTATCTTGGGAACTATTGGAGATTGTTACTAAATTTCACATGGTTTGAGCTGAGGTGTTTTCGAGTTGATTTGCGTTTGTTCAGCTTCCTAGCGCTAATGGGGTCAAGTTTTTTAAAAAAAATCGCCAAAAATCCATTTATTTTTTAATTTTGCTCGATCTTTTTATGGTTTTTTAGATATGGTGGGCCTACGGAGGGTGGAAATGAAAAAACGTACAAATTTTTCAAAGGGGCCATGGTTTGTGGAACTTCTGAGGAGAAAATAAAGGCTTTTTGCATAAGTATTTGATATTGTTGAAAACATTATGACTTGTGGATTGATATTTGAGTAAAATTAAATAATTTTATAGAATTTTAAATGAAATTACCTTAAAAAATAAAAAAAAATTCATATGGTGATTTTCCACGAATAAAAATATGAAATTTGAATTAATGTAAAATTTAAACAATTAAAGATAACATAACAAAATTTGTAACCAATATAGAATCAAATGTCCCTAAATCAATGGCATTACAATTTTTTTGAAATTTTTTATTTTCAAATACTGAAATTCCTAAAACGGGGAAAATGTGTTCCAAATTCTGAGTTTTTTTAGAAAAGTGCCTACTGTGAAGTTATTTACTGCATGATAGTAAAAATACTTAGTAGCTATTTAAAAAACATATGGGGTTACACAAATATGAAGCTTTTTCGTGGATCGGTGATTTGCCTTTTTAGACTTTTTTACTCAAACCGAAATTTTTCTTTTAAAATTGGCGAAGTTTGGATAGGTGAGCTTAAGTGAGCCAAATTTTTCTTTACACGCTTTTGCATTAAGTTATCTTTCCGGATCATATACAAGTTCTATATAGTCCCGAAGAAATTTTTTTTCTAGAAAAGAAAAAATATATGGGCTTTTTTGGGAAAAAAACGTAAAAAATACGGCCCTTTTTACAAATTCCAAATTTGGATGCGTATAACTTTCTATAGAGAAGAGATAACTGTTAGCAAGTTGTTCTTATTTTATTTAAAATTTTATTGTCAATATAGCTGATATTTTAAAAATAAATTTCGACCCTCCGTAGGCCCGCCATATCCAAAAAAAACATATAAAGATCGAGCAAAATTAAAAAAAATAAATAAATAAACCTGAATATCTCTTCAACTAATAGAAATAACCTACACTTGTAATCGTAGTTTTTGTAGGATCATTTACATTCAAAATTTCAGTTCATTCGGGTCATAAATTTATGTTATAGTACATATAGAATGACGTCGATAGATCTTTGAAACAAATAAAAAAAATTCACACACTGTTTGTTATACCCTACACCACCATAGTGGGGAGGCTATTATGCGTTTGTGCAGATGTGTGTAACGCCCTAAAATATTAGTGTAACACCAACCCCAAAATATACCGATCGACTTAGAATCACTTTCTAAGTCGATTAAACGATGTCCGTCCCTCCGTCCGTCTGGTCGGCTTGCTGGCTGGCTGTCCGTGTAAACCTTGTGCGCAGAGTACAGGTCGAAATTTTGAAGATATTTCAATCAAATTTGGTACATATTATTTTTTTGGCCCAAGGACCAAGCCTATTGAAACTGGCTGAAATCAGTGCATTATTACACCTAGCCCCCATACAAATGTCCTTCCGAAATTGGACTTTATCGGTCATAAATGTTTAATTTATAAATGTATCTCCACATATTACGCTCCAAATAAGTTTTATATATACAGAATTCAGGTCACCAAATTATGTTACGATCGGTCCATAATTAGTCATAGCTCCCATATAGACCCGCTTCCGAAAATCACTTTAACGTGCATAAATCGCTTAAAAATGTTGGTATACTCACAAAATTCAACATAGTTAACTGTCATACAGACGTAAATCATGCGACCTAATTTCATGGTGATTGGTCCATAATTGGTCATAGTCCCCATATAAGGCCCACTTCCGAAAATCACTCAAAAATATAAATTATTGAAATTTTAACAGCAAAATGTTTTTGCTCTTTTACTTAGTGTAGGGTATTATATGGTCGGGCTTGACCGACCATACTTTCTTACTTGTTTTATTTAAATTTAAAGATAGGAAGCGCTTAATAAAAGATGTTTAATTCAATATATTTTAAGAAAAAATAGTTATTTAATTATATTACATTACATTAACTACCCTCGTAGGTATACAAATGTTTTTAATAAATTTCTCATTTCGTTTATATTCTATAAATAATTCTTTCAAAACTGTTTTTACTCATTTCTTGCATTTTAAATCAGTCTGTGTTGTGACTTTTTTATTTTTGCAACACAAATAAACTTCTATTCAAAACCACTTTTTTGCTCAAATTTTCTCAACCTAAAAAAAAGAAGAATTTGTTTTTTTTTGTATATACAATTTTCCATTTTCCAGTTGTTGTATTGTTCATTTTCTTTTGCTCGTATTGCAGAGACACAGTCGTCACATTTAAAAAGTCAAACGACACAAGAAACTAGTTCATGAAATTTATTTAGTTTTTTCTTGCCTCCTTACCGTTCTAATGCGAAGGAACATTGACATTTTGCTGCATTTCAAAGTAGAGAAATTTTACTTTCACTTTTTTTGAAAAAAAATTTAAGATGAATTGTAAGCAAATTTGGTTAAAAGAGACAAGTTACATATGATTTTCTTATACAATTTTTGTTTAACTATTAAAGTAATAGTATAAAATAAGTTTTATTTGTTTAATTATTAATTCAGGCAAAAATTTAATTTATTCTATTTAACTTGTTAAGCTTATTTTAACTTAAACTTTGGTATTTCAATATAAAACTTATTAAAAATTAATCATGTTGGAAATTGTTATTTATTTTTTTGTTTGTTAAATATATTATATAATCTATTTTTTATAATTATAACTAATATTTTACGTTTAATTTTTAAAATGCGATTTTTTTTTAAATGAAATTAATATTTTTACTTACATAATTAATAATTAAAATGAAACAGAACATTACATTTAATTAATCGTTTATTTGCAACAAAATATTATATAAGTTTTTCAATAAGTGCATAATGCTTGAATAAACTGTAAATTATTTAAATAATTATTAATTTAATAAAAGTAAAAAGGAAAAAATAACAAGCTGCAAATTAAAATCAAATATTTTATTTTACTATGAAAAACTAAAATCATTTTATTGCTGCGAAAAAAAAAACAAATATTACACTCTAATTAAAAAAAGGTTTCTTTTTTGGTTATATAATATGTAGGTTTTTATTTTTAAATAATTTAAAAAACAACTTTAAATCAACAACTAACGGGTCTTTCAATAGCGACTTGCGAACTTTGACAGTTGATAGCAGCCATAATGTTGAAGCTAGATCTTTCGAATTGACTGTGATTTATTAAGTTTGGACATAGCATTCAACAATAAGTGATAATGATAAAATTGTTTATCAAAGACGAGGCCCATTTGCATCACCATCACCGTCAATGGTGATCGTGATCATCTCACGTGAAGGTGATGTGAACTGGCCACCGAGATCTGAAAATCCAGCGTGGTTAAATACAAGTTGCACTTTTTCTTGTGCGATTTACTGTTTTCGAATAAGCCACAAACCACATTGACCCTCAAAGCCAACATAACCAATGCCATTGGCCAAGTTCAGTCTGATTTATGAGCCATGTTATTTACTTTTAAATATAGAAAGCACTTATTGAATAACACTTTATAATCATTATTAAATAATCATTTCCAAAGAAGTATAAAGGTATTCGAATTTCAAATTCGGCAGTAATGCTATACAAGTTTAGAAATAATTATTACAGTTCATTGAACCATTGAATCAGACGTTGCAGAGTACCCCACTATTATTGTAATTATTTTATATTCCTATACATAGACTTCTAATCTTATTTTTATACCCTTTGTCATTTCTACAACCCTCACAAACAATATATATTCTGGATCGTTATAGATAGCGAAGTTTATATAGCCATATCCATCTGGACTTCGCTATGACCCACTAATAGCGGAGATATAAAGAAAAACCAGACAACCTTGATTTTTTACAATCGGATTACTAAGTCATTAATATAGACAATATGAATATATAATAATGGATATTTCAAAGACCTTTGCTTATATAAAACCAAAGTAAGTCGGACCTATAATGATTCAAAATCAGGAAAAATATTTTTTACTCCGAATATTTTTTCACAAAAAAAATTATTTTTTGTTATAATTTTTTTTCACAAATAAATGAAAAAAAAATTGTTCCATACAATTTTTTTCGCTAATAAATTAAAAATAAAAAAAAATTTAAATTTTGTTTACCTAAAAATATTTAAAATTTTTATTTTAAATTTTTTGCTCATTGTGCCCGGAGAATGTTTCTCCAGGAAGTCATGAAAGGATTTGGTTCTAACACGAAAAACAATAAAGTTATTTATATACACTTTTATATGCAAAAGGTCTGCAGAGACCTGGTTATATCTCAAAGGTTTGAAGTATAATTTAGTGAAGGTTATATAAGATTCGGCACAGCCGAATATAGCTCTCATACTTGTTATACCCTACACCACCATAGTGGGGAGGGTATAATGCGTTTGTTCAGATGTTTGTAACGCCCAAAAATATTGGTCTAACATCCACCTCAAAATATACCGATCGACTTAGAATCACTTTGTGAGTCGATTAAACGATGTCCGTCCGTCTGGCTGGCTGTCCATGTAAAGCTTTTGCGCAGAGTACAGGTCGCAATTTTGAAGATATTTCGATAGAATTTGGTACAAATAATTTTTCCGGCCCAAGGACGAAACCTATTGAAACTGGCTGAAATCGGGCCATTATTTCACCTAGCCCCCATACAAATGTCCTCTCGAAATTGGACTTTATCGGTCATAAATGTTTAATTTATATATGTATCTACACAAATTTCGCTCCAAATAAGTTGTATATATACAAAATTCATGTCATCGAATTTTGTTACGATCGGTCCATAATTAGTCATAGCTCCCATATAGACCCGCTTCCGAAAATCTCTTTAACGTGCTTAAATCATTTAAAAAAGTTGGTATATACACAAAATCAAAAATCGAAAATCACTCACGAATATAAATATTGATATTTTAAAAGAAAAATCTTTGTGCTCATTTACTTGGTGTAGGGTATTATATGGTCGGGCTTGACCGACCATACTTTCTTACTTGTTTTTAATTAGTTTTAGTTTTCAAAATAATTGCAATTGAAATATATTTATGTTTCATTGGCCACTAACGCGTATGAATAATGTGGATCAATTATAACAAGTATACGTAAGTAAAGACTTTATCCACTTATTTAAAAAAAATCAATTTAAAGAAGTAACAAATGGAAACATTTGTACAATATAAATTTATTCAAAGTATTTATACCATTGTTAGCTATAAACTTTTCTCCTCTTTCTGGCAACATATTGATTCCGATCCAAAAGAACTGTTCATCTTTTGAGGCCAAGAACGAATCAAGCCAATATCGGATGCCATGTTACAAGGTGAGGCGTCTCTGCGATACGCTTTCTGTCTCGATTGAAATAAATAGTAGCCAGACAGGGCACGATCTGTACTATAAAGGGGATGGTGCAAAACTTCCCATCCGCTTAAGTACTTTTTAACTGGTATTGCACCATGTGGCCGATGGTTGTCAAGGTGGAATATTACGGTTTCATATTTGGCCGCATATTCTGGGCGTTTTTCGGCCAATGCTCGCTTCAAATGAATCAGTTACCTTCAGTGATTTTCATAATAGATAGGACACTTTTGCTCCCACCATTACATTAATGTCATGGATATTTAGCTTTGGTGTCGATTTGGCTGGTTGGGCGGGCTTCATGTACAATCGCTTATGCTTCGCATTATCGTACTGGATCTATTTTTAATCCCAAGTAATGATTCGGTGCAAAAATGATTTTCTTTTATAGCGTTAAAGAATTATGTCGGACATGCAAAATCATGTTTCACTGTCTCTCGGCTCCAATTTCTCTGCTTTTGGATGAATCCTTCTGCTCGTAAACGTTTTGAAATTACTGCTTGAGAAGCTCTCAATTATTTTGCAAACTCTTGTTGACTTTTACAACAATATTCATGGAGTAATGTCTTAAATTCATCGGCATCAAACGTTTTTGGCTGGCCTGGGCGATCTGTGCCTTCCGTGTCAAAATCACCACTTCTGAGCGTCACAAACTATCTCTTGCACTTTGAAACCGATGGAACACATTCACCATAGCCGATTACTAAGGCTGTACTTTTTTATACCCTTCACCGTGCGTAATTTCTATATTTTTCAATTGCGACCCCACAAAGTATATATATTCTGGATCGTTATAGATATAACCATGTCCGTCTGTCCATCTTTATGTTGAAATCAACTTTCTGTAGCCACCAAATAACTCGCAAACTTGATTGATACATCAATATATCGGGAATTCTTCTGGCTCGGTTGCTATTTAAAATCGAGAAAATCGGCTAACAAATAGCTAAGATATAAGAAAAAAACCAGGACAACCTTGATCTATATCTGGATTACTAAGTCATTAATAGAGACAATATGATAGATATTTCAAAGTCTATTGCAACGATGTATATAAGGCTCTAGTAATTTGGACCTACAATGGGTCAAAATCGGGAAAAATATTTTTTAACCCGATTTTTTTTTAACAAAAATTTCTTTGTCATAAATATTGTTTCTCTAATTAATCTATATATATAAAAATGGATGTTTGTATGTATATGGGTATGTATGTATGTTCCGAATGAACTCAAAAACGGCTGGACCGATTTTGATGAAATTTTCAGGGTATCTTCAGAATAGCCTAGCGGTTAACACTGTACAGTCAGATTTTAGATTTTAATTCAGTGGGCGGAGGGGTGTCGCAAAATCAAATTTTTACATTATACCACTAATTCCATCTATAATAAGTATAAAGAACGGCTGGATCGATTTTGATTAAATTTTCAGTGAATCTTCACAATAGCCCAGCGGTATAGTTATATTTTTGATATTCGGTCTGTGGACGGAGGGGTGTGTAAAACTTAAATTTTTACATTATACCGCTAATGCCCTATATTTCAGAAAAATGGATGTGTGTATGTACAGTTCCGTATGGACTCAAAAATGGCTGGACCGATTTTGATGAAGTTTTTGTGGAATCTTCAGAAAAGCCTTTTGGGTAACAGTGTTAAGTCAGATTTTTGATTTTCGGTCTGTGATAAACAATATTGTTTACTCTTGCATATTAGGTGCATGAATAAGAAATTTTCATACTAAAATGCCACTACATGTAATCGAGATGCAATATAAAAGAGATGTTTTCTAAGGGCCAGCAACGCAGACCTGGTTCAGCTAGTTAAAAAAATAAATTTAAATATTAAAAAAAAAAATTGAAAAGATATTAATTATTTTAAGATAATTATGAATTTTCAAGTCATTTTTTGATGGATACCTTGTATGGGGACTAGGGACAAATTTTACCCAATTTTCGTCATAATTCACTGTATAATTTCGAAGTGCTTAGAACTAATTTTATAAGGTTTGCAGCATAATCAAAATATTTATGACTGTTCAAACAATATTCTGGGCGGACATTTGTATTGGAGTTAGGTGAAATCATTTAAAATTACATTTTGTTAAAAAATCATTTTTTCGTCTTAAATAAATTTATCGCAATTCGTATGTTTCTCTTAGGTAAACTAAACAAAATTTTAGAAGACACTGTATCAGAATTTTAAAGTTCATATTGTATATAATGTGAGGTTTTCACTTATAGTTCTTCTCAACCTATTTTTTGGAGAAAATTTCAACTTTGACTTGTCATTAGTTTTTAACGGAATTATATTTTAATCAAAAATTTTTCGAAACTTAGTCATTGATCACTAAATTTTGAAAAGTAGGCAGCATTAGTGTAAAACTCATTTATTTATGTGAAAATAAATCATACACCTACTTTTTTTTAATTTTAAGTATTTCAGTACAAATTTCCATGTTGATATATGCCAATTTAAATAAACTGTTAAGTAAAGTTAATAATTTAAATGATAGTCATATGAATTTAATAAATGAGCACTATATACTATGAACACATTCAGTATAAACTTTCCCCATTATACTCATAGCAAAATGGTTACATTAATTTTTTTAAGCTTGAATAGTTTAAGACCTCTGCCAAATTAACTTTTTAAGTTTTGTTTTCCTTTTTGAAAAAGTTTTTTTTTTATTTTCAAGAAACTTAAAGAAAAGAAATGATGGGATGTTAAACATCATGCAACATCTCACACATGCAGCCAAACACATTCACAAGCACGCATACATGCTTATATATACATACAACATGTAATCACATTTTTCAACTAAATAATGTAAGTATAAAGAACGAGCGAACGCATGTTTGTAATCAAGTTTCTCTTGCTTCATGCTACTTTAACTACAGCTGCTACTGCTACTACTACAACTAACTACTGCTACTGATGTTTGCTATAAGTATGTTAAAAATTATGAAGAGCAAAGAAAGAATGAAAAAAAAACCAACAAAATGAAATCTACAAAAAATTGGTTGTATTTTATTACACAGTGCCAAAAAGTTTTGGTAATTAACTTTAATTACAGTACCCATTATGGAGCCTCAGGGAAAGAGAAACATAGATACTTGCAACAAAACATAAAAAATTAAACACACTTAAACGAAAAAATGACAGACATATGAAAATTCTTCTTTTTTTTATGTTTCAAGTCAAATAGGAACTTTTACTCATAGTATTAGTAGTAGTAGTACATGTAGCAGTTAAAACAATAACAATTTAATGCAGACAATATAAAAGAAATTATCAAAAAGTAGTGATTCTATTTTATATGTACTATATAAGTTTTTCTTTTAGTTTTGTTCTAACTTACTTCGAGTAGTTTGAAATTCATAGGACAGTAAATTCCAAAGAGAAGTGGTTTTGTTAAACGTTTAAATGTATTACGGATGTTATGAGTAGACTTTATGTAGAAGTTGCTAGAAGTTTTAATAACTGGAGAAAAAACTGATTAATATACTGTGTACTGACTGCTTTATACCGTTATGCTTTACTTAAAGGTAGCATGGTAATGACTAATTTCTAGATACTAATTTGGATATGCAACTGATTTAAATTCTCAAACTATTACACTGGGTTACTGAAAATATATGCAGTTTGTATCACTCCCATTGAACTATTCGCATAATGGGATATGACAGGTCAATATTAAATGTTTGTAGCATTGCATCCACAACATAATTGTCCTCATTGTCCCCATATCCTCTAACCCAAATTAGTGATATTATTGTTTTGATATCAACCTGTCAACCTGAAACGTGAAGAAACAACATTCCTAATTTAGTCTGAAAGGAATTCTAACTCAAACTCTGCAATAAATATGGCACCACATGGTCTTTCCTGCTATTTTGGAATCATTAGTGAAAACATATAGTCCGGTTTCTTTGAGGTGGGGGGCTCTGATTTTTCCGATATAAAGGAACAAATTCTCTCCTGAAGAAGTGATCAACATTGTAAAAGTAGATATGAACGCTTCCAAGTCTACCAGCGTAACTGTAAGTATAAGAATATATATATTTAAGACAATCTGGTTGGTTCGAAAAGGAAACAACACTTTCCGATTGAGGGACTTACTGTTAACTTATTCGGTATCACAATGGGATCACTTTTGGGTGGAACTAAGAGAGTATCTTGAAGAAATTCTAATCAAATCTAGGATCCCAACTAACACCTGTTATAAGTCGTACCGTTAATCTCAAGATTCTCGCTGTCCAGTAGGCTGTCCCGTAGTTGGATGAGAAACATGTTTTTTCGAGCTACACTTTCACAAGAGGTATCAAAATTTGCGTAATTTTACACAGATTACGGTAAAAGTAATAAAAATCGAATTACATGCCATCTTGAGGGCTCTATTTTTGAAAACGTTTTTACAAACCTAAACAGTATGCTTAAAATAATAAGAAAAAAAACGAGATACAAATTTATTTTATTAATATATTTTATACTTTCAATACAAGAAAATAAATCTTATAATAAATGACTAAAACTTAAAATTTACACATATTTTTTTGACCAAAATTTGTCATTTCTGCTCGTGATTTCAACCTGGTTCTAATATGGGCATCTCTAGAAGCAGCGTTAGTTACACTTTGAGAGGTCTCTGTTACCAGTTTAACACATCTTTCCACAGCTTGTGTGTGACAAGGAAAGTCAAGAATTTCCAAGCTGTTATCTTTTGCCATGATTTGAAGGTCCTCATTAGAAATATGCCGAAGAACCGGCGGTGCTGTAACCCTACACTCGTACCATATAATAATTTCGGTGTAATCTCCAGCAGAGAAGTTAATTTTTGGTGGTTTAAATAGACTGTGTTTAGTGCTACTTTCAGCTTCTCTAGCTTTGATTATTCTTTGCAATGCCAGCTCTCGAATGTGGTCTCTATCATCAAACAGCATACTGACAAGTAGATTTTCCGGGTGAGCAAAAAAAGCATTTCTTTCGATAACAGAATCCACAATTGATCTCATATTTTCTGGTAAAAACGAGAGTACATAATCAGATGAAAAATATGTTTGGCTCCTTCTTTAAAATACGTCTTTTGTTTGATTAGGAACCAAATCGGAGCGTAAATTTTAACAACGTAATTGACAAGCAGTTGCAAATTTTCTGATGGATTAAGGGTACTTACGTAAACTTTGAATAGACGATTAGCAGAGGTAAGCCATTTCGAGTGCGCAGTTTTTCCAGGTTTACGGTTTGCCAGCTCAGGACTACAATAACCAGTTTGTACAGCTTTACATATCTCATAAAGATATTTTTGATCCGTACTTAGTTGATCGACATTTTTAAATTTATAAATTTATAAATTAGTTTAGCTTTTGTTTTTTTAGATTTCTTTTTTGGGGAAACCACCAATTTAAGTATTTTGGTATTAATAAATATAACAGGTGATTTTGAAGTGTTGCCAGATTTTTTATTTTTTTTATTTCATATTCAAGGGTTTCTATATTTTAGGGAGTAAGCTGTAACTGTAAAAGGAACTTAAAAACTGGTTCGTAATAAACCAGAGTTCACTATAACCGTAATAATTGGTATGTAATTTGAAAGTGAATGTTTTGGGTCCGGAAAAACAAATTTTCCGGATTTTTTTTTATTCGTAGTCGCCGGTAAAGTGTTGTTGTTATATATAGTCATGGCATATTTAGTTTAGGTGTCGAAATTAAGGATAGCGAAATATAATCATGAAAATAACTACTTTTCAAAACTTTGAAGATCGGTAGAACCCTAAAGATATAGTTTCATTTTATTTTTAAAATCATTTTGGTAATCTACGATCAATTACGCAAATTCTAGGAGGTCTTGCGTTAGCGAAATAAAAAAAAAAAATTTCGGACCAACCTATTGTCCAGTAAATGTCAACGGACAAATAACCCGTACCTAACGAGGTTTAATAATCGCCTTCATACAAAAATGCAATGACGCACAGTGGAATAGAAAAAAAAGAGGGACATAAACGCTTACTCCGATTTGAAAGAAATTTGACATGAGCAAAGAAGAAGTGTTTTCAAGTTTAAGTTTGACCAGGATAGCGGTCATGGGTCTCAAAGTAGGACACGATTATATTTCTTTGTCTCAACAAAGAAATATAATCAACAAAAAACTTAGTCGTAGCTATCAATTATCTCTTATAACTTAGGAGATATTCGCATTTGAATATTAAATTTTCAACATTTATACCAACCTTACTCCAGTTTTTTGATAATAGCTGGTCCAAGTATTTCCCCATTTTCCCTACTTTTATCTTATTGAACTAATAACAAATCTATATGTCAAATAGATAAATAATTGTTTTAAAAGCGTGACTGACTTCAAAGTTATTGCTTTTAAAAAATTTAAAAAGGCGATTTTTTGTAGGCTTTGGGAGAAAAGTACTTTTTTTCTTTTTAAGTTATCTAAAAAGATGGATTAGAAATTTATATTTTTTGAAAAGCCAACTTTACACTAAATATTCTAAATGAAAACAAATTTAAAAATTGTTGATACTGAGGGCACCAGGTGCATCCAAGTAACGCATATTTTTTAAGAAAAATTCGAATTTATGGCAAAAATTCTCAAATCTCATAGTCGATATCAAAATATAGTAACACATCTTAGATGTTCTTAATTATTTGGTAAAGGGCATCTATACCCGCTCCTGGTATGGATATTATAGCCAACAAATAAAAAAAATCCCATTTTTGTGATTTTTCAACACTTATTTGGAAATTACGGGATTCTTGATTACAAATTTCAAAATTTGTTTTTATTTTTCCATTTCCAATAGAAAAATCCATAGTAGAAAAATAGAAGGTAGTTTCATTCTCTCTTTATTTTTTAAAATTCTACGTCTGACATGCTTAAGGATTTTGACGTTTTCGTTAAAATAGTAATACCATATTAATTAAAAATTTTCCCATATATTCTTTGAAGTTTGTGAAAAAATTAATACATAATTTTCATTAATTTGAAAAATATTAAAAAAAATATAAAAAAGATTTACTATCAAATTGGGATCAAAGGTAAGATTTTCATTTTCAAATATTTCAAAGCTAATTTGTGAACATTATTTTAAGATTTAACAAACATGAGTTGCATTTTCCCCAACTGCGAAAATACCAAATATTTTTGCAAAAATTCAAATGTAAATTTTTTTAAAGGCTGGATGTATGTAAAACTTGCGAAGAAGATTTGCAAAAAGAGCCAATGGTGTGCTCCGACCATTTCATTAAAAGCAATATTTCAGTTAATACATTAACTTCCAACACAACATACTTAATACACTTTTATTTAAATACTAAATTATAAATTACACATTTTTTGTAAAAAATGTCTCTAAAATAAAAAACATTTTTAGGAATGTGGTAACGCTTTTTATAATGCTCAGAAAATAAGGAAACTTCAAAAAACCTTATTTGAAAAAAAAAATTTTGATTGAAACTACCTTCTATATTTTTATCATGGAAAAATATATACAACTGTAAAATTTCTTTAAAAAATGTTCATAACACAGAAAAAATTATATTTCAATTCAAAAATTTATCCCATATTGAACTGATTCAATTATTTCATAATTAAATCAAGTAACAAAACAAAATTTTCTGATATTTTCTATTGAATTTTGAGTTTTGAATTTGATAATTTTGACAACTGAATATACAATTTTCGTTATTGGTTGAACTTTAAATACAAAAATTATTGAATAGATAATTTTAGTATTTAAAGTTCAACCAATAACGAAAATTGTATATTCAATTGTCAAAATTATCAATTTCAAAACTCAAAATTCAATAGAAAATATCAGAAAATTTTGTTTTTGAGTACATGAATACTTGATTCAATTATAAAATAATTGAAACCAGTTCAATATGTGACAAATATTTGAATTGAAACGGTTTAAAAAATAGTTTTTTCTATGTAGTGAACAGGGTAGCTGTCAAACATTGAACATTCCGGGAAATGGGTGAGGTGCAAGCCCCTGGTTTCATATGCAATTGTAGTCAAATTATGAGTATAGCCGGAGACAGTAGCGGCATTCGACATGATTTTGCGTAATTGACATTTCTCAGAAATATACTGCTTGATATTTCTCACCTGATTAATTAAGAAGTATTTTAATTTATAGTAATCTTGAATACCATTAATAACGCATTCCAGGTAAGTAAGAACAAATCCACGAATATGATGTTTCTGTGTTAATATTTTCATATTTAAACAGTTCTGCATGAAATGTTTTCCATCCATTATATTGTGACACATCTTGATTATCGACACAATTATTACTATATTTTTTTCAAAAATAATAAATATTTATTTCATTTATTGCCATAATAATAATTTCAACATCTCCATTATTGGCTGTCCTTAACAGAATGATCATTTCGATTGAAAGTGTTAATGTGTTCATTGTCGTATGGATAATATTGCTGTCCGTTTATATGATTTATATTTTTAGAGACTCAAATGTAGCTACATTTGTATGGATTATACTGTGTGTTTGTTATAATGTTGGCTATAGAATATTGGCAATTAATACTTATGGCATATGATCGATTTAAAAGGCATTAACAGTCTGTGTAATCTTTTATTTTTATAAATTTTAATACTCCCATATCAATAGTTTTGTTATAAATATTCTGAATATTCGCTTTTGGCAAAACATTTGTTAATTTTAACGCACAGCGCATTAAAACAAAAAGCTTATTTTTGTTTTAATATTAAAACAAAACCTTTCATAGAAATACATATATAAAATGTAGCAGTTTTAATTAATGAAAATATTAACAGTCATACATATGAAGGTAAACATATGGTGCACTCCATTTCAAAAATAGATTTTGTTATTTATATGTATAAAATTTAATACTTCATTAGTGTTAATTTCGGGCTTACTGCTTCCAAACATAAAATTCAAAATATTTTTTTTTGTCACAATATTTCTTGTGGAAAGCCTTATTTGTTTAAATATTACACAACTCACACAAACTAGTATGTTACCCATATATTCACATACATTTTAAACAAATGTATGTATGTTTTTAACCTGCTTAAATGTATCTACAATGTATAATAACTATATACTTAGTCATATATTGTACATATGCATGTTTGTATTTATGTGCTATTTTTGTGAATTTGTGAATTAAACAATTATTGCAATGACACAAATGTTTTTATTTCTACTCGTATTCATTTATTTTGAAAATTTAATTAAACAATTATTAATATTTTTTTTGTGACACCTGTTTTCAGCTTCCTTTAATTTTCGCTAGTGTGCTAATTATTATTGTTTTATTTTTTTTTTATACTGGGGTAATAATTTATTATTATTTATTTATCAGTTATATTTAATGCTGAAATAAATCTGCTTGAAATAAGTATTATGTTTTAAATTTAATAAGCGGAAAGGTGTTTGGCATATGATTTACTAATTTTCAACAAGATTGTAATAATTAAAAATTGTAAAATATTATTTGCAATTGTTTAAATTTATTGGTTTAAATACATTTTATTACTCTATTGACGACTTCATTTCTTGGACATCTCTTACCCGTATCTACCAGAAGTCGAATATTCAGTTGAAAGCCATTTCGAATACATATACACTAGGTCGACAATCAGTTGTACACTCAGAGAAAAACTGCAACTTAAAAATAAGAACGCGTCATATTAATTCACTAATTTTCAATATAATATTAAAATACATTAAATCATTAACATTACACTTTGAATTAATATAGTTTCTACTTATTTCGTGGATACATTGAATCAACATTGTTTTAAAGTGGAAACATATTATTTTAAATTTAATTTTATTAATTTTTTAAATAAGTTCAAATTTAAATGGAAAAACATTGAATTACTAAGAAACATTTTAAAATCTATATGACAACACTTTAAATCAATATGTAAACTATATCAGCTGATTCCCTCCTTATTAGTTTGATAAATATTTCGCTGAAATTTAATTTAGTGGTAAGTTAATTTTTTTTAATTTATGATTTTACTAAAATCGCTTTTTATAATAGATTAAGCAAGACTTCAAATAGTTATATCCAAATAAAGAGAAAATGCTGTATTCTAAATGAACAATTTTAATGAAAACAAGTAAGAAAGTATGGTCGGTCAAGCCCGACCATATAAAACCCTACACTAAGTAAAAGAGCAAAAACATTTTTCTTGTAAAATTTCAATAATTTATATTCGTGAGTGATTTTCGGAAGTGGGCCTAATATGGGAGCTATGACTAATTATGGACCGATCACCATGAAATTAGGTCGTGTGATTTATATCTATATTAAAGGTAACTATGTTGAATTTTGTGTGTTTACCAACATTTTTAAGCGATTTATGCACGTTAAAGTGATTTTCGGAAGCGGGTCTATATGGGAGCTATGACTAATTATGGACCGATCGTAACAAAATTTGTTGACATGAATTTTGTATATATAAAACTTTTTTGGAGCGGAATTTGTGGAGATACATATATAAATTAAACATTTATGACCGATAAAGTCCAATTTCAGGAGGACATTTGTATGGGGGCTAGGTGAAATAATGGAAAGATTTCAGCCAGTTTCAATAGGCTTGGTCCTTGAGCCGAAAAAATAACATGCACCAAATTTCATCGACATATCTTCAAAATTGCGACCTGTACTCTGCGCACAAGTTTTACATGGACAACCAGCCAGCCAGCCGACCAGACGGACGGACGGACATCGTTTAATCGACTCAAAAAGTGATTCTAAGTCGATCGGTATACTTTAAGGTGGGTGTTAGGCTGATATTTTTGGGCGTTACAAACATCTGCACAAACGCATTATACCCTCCCCACTATGGTGGTGTAGGGTATAAAAATTAAAACTTCTACGAAACTGAACTTCGGAACGACTATTGCAAGGAACTTTTCCGAATTGCTAAAACCACGCAAAAAAAGTCATAACAAGGATTTCATAAAAAAATCTGATAGAAGGTAATAAATAGAATTATACTTGAAATTTTTATTGGGAGAGTTAAATTTCAAAATCTTGACTTTACAAATTTTATACGATTCACCATGAGACTGATTGATTTCCCTCTCAAATAAAAACTAGACATAAACTTTTTTGTGTAATTATTTTTTCAGATGCTGAAGATTTTATAATTGCAACTTTGCTCAATGAGTTCTGCCATGTTCAGCTAAATTCAAAACCCTTCCGGAAAATGCTGCAAAATAGCTACGATCGCAGATGCACAGGAAAGTTTTGCAGTATGTTTATTATGCATTAATGATTACGAGAACAAAATTGAATAACTTTTTACAAAATACTATTCCTTTGGACTAACCGTTCAAACATTTCATCTTGTAGTGGAACATTCTGATGGAGAGCTAAAGGGTTTTTTTTTTCAATATTAAATTAATACTGAATAACCTTATTTTTAAATTGTTTCATTCTTAATTCAATATTGTTTCAATTTTATTTCTAAAATAAAAATATAATTTCAATTACTTTTCCACATTGTTTTGATATGACGACAATACAGTTCTATAAGAATTCAACATTAATTCTATGTCGAAAATTATTATTTCTATATTGTTTCCATATTAAAATTGTCAAAATAGGGCAACTTTATTATTAATGTTTCTTATTGATTCAATATGGTTTTTATTGATTTTAAGTTGTTTTTTCTCTGGGTGTATGAAATTGTTGTTCGAATTTTGAAGGGTGCCGGCCTGACTATTGTGACACTAGGTCTAAAAGTTAAGTGCTGAAAATTTGAGCCAAATCGGACAAGGATTTCGGGTCGAACATCAAAGTCAAAGATCAGATATGCAAAATTTTACTATTTAAATGAAATAAATTTGTGAAACATCCTGCATTATTTTACAGAAATATGTAGATTTATTTTTATTAATGAAAATTACAGTACAAAAATCTTTTGGAGATTTAGTCAAAATGACCCACAAATTGTATTATCGCTAAAATTCGCAAATTTTTCAGTTTTTGTAAAAATTTTGCTACTAAATAATTACTTTTGCAATTGAATGCAACATAATCGAAATATGTACATGATTGTCGTTGCAATGCGATATAAATTACAAAAATTGGTTAAAAAATGTTAAATTTATTAAAAATTCTCCAGACCATTAACATGTTTCAGGCCACTTTAACAAGAAATTGAGAATACTAATTAACATATTTGAGAAGTATTAAAATAAAATGTAATTTTTACTTAAAATATATCCGTATTTACTTGTGTACGAGGTATGACAATAAAATTAATTTTTTTTACGGCAGTTTCAAATCTGCATTTTCAACTTTTTAAAAAATTTTGTTAAACAAATTAAAAAAATTAACCCTTAACTGCTACTTTTAGAACAGAGTAGCCGATATTGTCTTGATGAGTAGTTCCTTTGGCCCGGAATCCATATGTTGCCAGAGAGATGGGAAAAGATCATAGCTAGCAATGGCCAATAGTTTGAATAAATTTATATTGTACAAATATTTCAAAATAAGAGGTGAAAATTTGAAAAAGACCATATATTATGGCGCCTGCAGAACAAGGGAGGTTTCAAAAATAAAAAAATTCATGAGCCCTTAAAAAATATTGAATAAACCTATTTTACAGGAAACTGTCAAATGATTTCAAATATGCTACTCTTATTACAATCAGAATTTTTGTTCAGAAGTCATAGCCCTTCAAATTTGAATGATTTTTATTGTTCAAAATAACAGCCCATTTTTAGGTAATTTGGTCCACTTTCAGATGCAATATCTCGAAAACTAGGTAACGGATCGCCATTCTTTTGGATTTTGTTGATAGATATATTTATTAAGAGAATAATTAGAAAAAAATGTAGTGTTTTCTTTGTGTATGGCTAGGTAAATCCATATTTACCAACTGTCCATTTTTTCAATATTTCTCAACTTTGATGGAAAATGAAAAAATCTATACTATATATCTAATTTCTATATTTATACCCTACACCACCATAGTGGGGAGGGTATTATGCGTTTGTGCAGATGTTAGTCTAACGCAAACCTTAAAGTATACCGATCGACACTTTCTGAGTCGATTAAACGATGTCCGTCTGCCAGTCCGTCTGGTTGGCTGGCTGGCTGTCCATGTAATCCTTGTGCTCAGAGTACAGGTCGCAATTTCAAAGATATTTCGATAAAATTTGGTATATATTATTTTTTCGGCCCAAGAACCAAGCCTATTGAAACTGGCTGAAATCGGTTCATTATTTCACCTAGCCCCCATACAAATGTCCTTCCGAAATTGAACTTTATCGGTCATAAATGTTTAATTTATAAATGTATCTCCACAAATTACGCTCCAAATAAGTTTTGTATATACAAAATTCATGTCACCAAATTTTGTTACGATCGGTCCATAATTAGTCATAGCTCCCATATAGAACCGCTTCCAAAAATCACTTTAACGTGCATAAATCGTTTAAAACTGTTGGTATACTCACAAAATTCAACATAGTAAACTTTCATATAGACATAAATCACACGACCTAATTTCGTGGTGATCGGTCCATAATTGGTTATAGCCCCCATATAAGGCCCACTTCCGAAAATCACTCAGAAATATAAATTATTGAAATTTTAGAAAAAAATGTTTTTGCTCTTTTACTTAGTTTAGGGTATTATATGGTCGGGGTTGACCGATCATACTTTCTTACTTGTTTTAAAATAAGTTTTTTGCCTAATGCAAAAATTTCCAGCCCGTCTTTGGCCCATTTTTAGCTAGATGTAAAATTTTGAAAAAAAAAAAAATTTGGTTCCAAAAATGTGTTGCATGCATTAATGATACGTTTGTTGTTCTATAATATGAATATTTCTTGTTCAAAACCCAAACTAGAAGCGATGTTGCTACAATATATTTAAAATAGTTTCCTTTATGGATTTTAATTGAGTATTTTTTTTTGTTCAAATTAGTTTTCACTAATTTTCCTCCACAATTATTGACTTACATTAAAAAACTTTCAACTATAAATGTCTTTAGTTGTCATAAACTCTACAAAACTTAAATAAAAGTAAAAAAAAAACTTTTTACAGTTTTTTTAAAAGTCAATAGGAAATGATGTATTTACTTGAAGATTACATTCATTGGCACATTGTTAAACATACTGTGGCATCTGAGTAACAACAGCTACATCCAAAACAAATCTGATGATTTTATAAATCCTGCAAATTGTTGTTGCACAAGAACAGACAGACAGACACTCGACTGACATTTAGTCAGTGGAATGAAAATATGAAATACCAAAAAATTAAAACAAAAATAAAAGAAAAAAATACTATTGTTTTTCACTTTTATTAAAACTTTATTACTTTGTTCATTGACTTTAGCAAATGAGACGTAAAATCGGATATGGCTTATTGCTTTTATATAGACACATCCACAAAAACATACACACGAGTGTAGTCCCGTCGATCCACTCGAACTTTGTTATTGTTGTTGTTATTATTGGAAATATTATGAATAATATTTGTTCATTTTTAAGCTCTTCGTCTGTTTGTTTGTTTGTTTATTTTTGTTTTCCGTTTTATACCTTTAGCTGATTTCGTTTAATGTGTCGGTATATTTGTAAAGCTTTTTCCCAGTTATTTGTATACGTTTGTGTATGTGTGTTTTGGTATGTTGATGTGTGTTTGTATTTGTAATGCCATTTAAATGTTTATAATCTCTTTGTACTTTGATAAACGTTTTACGGGTCTGCACTTTAGTACATAATGCTTTTTGAAAATCTCAAATTAATATTCCATAAGGATTTTAAACAATTGCAGGTTGGGCTGGGCGGCTTACAGCATGAAAATCTGTGTTTTTTTCTGTTTTGGTTTTAAAATTTTTAAATTTCAATTATGGCAATTTTCATAAAATTTTTGCTTTAAATATTTTTTAATTTGCAAGGGAGATTTAATTACACTTTTTTATAAAAATTATACTTTTCTATAGAAAAGTTGACTGTCTTGGGACAGGACACTTTTCTATAGAAAAGTTGACTGTCTTGGGACAGGACACTTTTCTATAGAAAAGTTGACTGTCTTGGGACAGGACACTTTTCTATAGAAAAGTTGACTGTCTTGGGACAGGACACTTTTCTATAGAAAAGTTGACTGTCTTGGGACAGGACACTTTTCTATAGAAAAGTTGACTGTCTTGGGACAGGACACTTTTCTATAGAAAAGTTGACTGTCTTGGGACAGGACACTTTTCTATAGAAAAGTTGACTGTCTTGGGACAGGACACTTTTCTATAGAAAAGTTGACTGTCTTGGGACAGGACACTTTTCTATAGAAAAGTTGACTGTCTTGGGACAGGACACTTTTCTATAGAAAAGTTGACTGTCTTGGGACAGGACACTTTTCTATAGAAAAGTTGACTGTCTTGGGACAGGACACTTTTCTATAGAAAAGTTGACTGTCTTGGGACAGGACACTTTTCTATAGAAAAGTTGACTGTCTTGGGACAGGACACTTTTCTATAGAAAAGTTGACTGTCTTGGGACAGGACACTTTTCTATAGAAAAGTTGACTGTCTTGGGACAGGACACTTTTCTATAGAAAAGTTGACTGTCTTGGGACAGGACACTTTTCTATAGAAAAGTTGACTGTCTTGGGACAGGACACTTTTCTATAGAAAAGTTGACTGTCTTGGGACAGGACACTTTTCTATGGAAAAGTGTCCTGTCCCAAGACAGTCAACTTTTCTATAGAAAAGTGTCCTGTCCCAAGACAGTCAACTTTTCTATAGAAAAGTGTCCTGTCCCAAGACAGTCAACTTTTCTATAGAAAAGTGTCCTGTCCCAAGACAGTCAACTTTTCTATAGAAAAGTGTCCTGTCCCAAGACAGTCAACTTTTCTATAGAAAAGTGTCCTGTCCCAAGACAGTCAACTTTTCTATAGAAAAGTGTCCTGTCCCAAGACAGTCAACTTTTCTATAGAAAAGTGTCCTGTCCCAAGACAGTCAACTTTTCTATAGAAAAGTGTCCTGTCCCAAGACAGTCAACTTTTCTATAGAAAAGTGTCCTGTCCCAAGACAGTCAACTTTTCTATAGAAAAGTGTCCTGTCCCAAGACAGTCAACTTTTCTATAGAAAAGTGTCCTGTCCCAAGACAGTCAACTTTTCTATAGAAAAGTGTCCTGTCCCAAGACAGTCAACTTTTCTATAGAAAAGTGTCCTGTCCCAAGACAGTCAACTTTTCTATAGAAAAGTGTCCTGTCCCAAGACAGTCAACTTTTCTATAGAAAAGTGTCCTGTCCCAAGACAGTCAACTTTTCTATAGAAAAGTGTCCTGTCCCAAGACAGTCAACTTTTCTATAGAAAAGTGTCCTGTCCCAAGACAGTCAACTTTTCTATAGAAAAGTGTCCTGTCCCAAGACAGTCAACTTTTCTATAGAAAAGTATAATTTTTATAAAAAAGTGTAATTAAATCTCCCTTGCAAATTAAAAAATATTTAAAGCAAAAATTTTATGAAAATTGCCATAATTGAAATTTAAAAATTTTAAAACCAAAACAGAAAAAAACACAGATTTTCATGCTGTAAGCCGCCCAGCCCAACCTGCAATTGTTTAAAATCCTTATGGAATATTAATTTGAGATTTTCAAAAAGCATTATGTACTAAAGTGCAGACCCGTAAAACGTTTATCAAAGTACAAAGAGATTATAAACATTTAAATGGCATTACAAATACAAACACACATCAACATA
The DNA here is from genome assembly GCF_958450345.1 of Calliphora vicina. Classification (NCBI taxonomy): domain Eukaryota; kingdom Metazoa; phylum Arthropoda; class Insecta; order Diptera; family Calliphoridae; genus Calliphora; species Calliphora vicina. The sequence goes on along the minus strand of NC_088782.1, from coordinate 30,872,248 downwards.
CCAAAACACACATACACAAACGTATACAAATAACTGGGAAAAAGCTTTACAAATATACCGACACATTAAACGAAATCAGCTAAAGGTATAAAACGGAAAACAAAAATAAACAAACAAACAAACAGACGAAGAGCTTAAAAATGAACAAATATTATTCATAATATTTCCAATAATAACAACAACAATAACAAAGTTCGAGTGGATCGACGGGACTACACTCGTGTGTATGTTTTTGTGGATGTGTCTATATAAAAGCAATAAGCCATATCCGATTTTACGTCTCATTTGCTAAAGTCAATGAACAAAGTAATAAAGTTTTAATAAAAGTGAAAAACAATAGTATTTTTTTCTTTTATTTTTGTTTTAATTTTTTGGTATTTCATATTTTCATTCCACTGACTAAATGTCAGTCGAGTGTCTGTCTGTCTGTTCTTGTGCAACAACAATTTGCAGGATTTATAAAATCATCAGATTTGTTTTGGATGTAGCTGTTGTTACTCAGATGCCACAGTATGTTTAACAATGTGCCAATGAATGTAATCTTCAAGTAAATACATCATTTCCTATTGACTTTTAAAAAAACTGTAAAAAGTTTTTTTTTTACTTTTATTTAAGTTTTGTAGAGTTTATGACAACTAAAGACATTTATAGTTGAAAGTTTTTTAATGTAAGTCAATAATTGTGGAGGAAAATTAGTGAAAACTAATTTGAACAAAAAAAAATACTCAATTAAAATCCATAAAGGAAACTATTTTAAATATATTGTAGCAACATCGCTTCTAGTTTGGGTTTTGAACAAGAAATATTCATATTATAGAACAACAAACGTATCATTAATGCATGCAACACATTTTTGGAACCAAATTTTTTTTTTTTTCAAAATTTTACATCTAGCTAAAAATGGGCCAAAGACGGGCTGGAAATTTTTGCATTAGGCAAAAAACTTATTTTAAAACAAGTAAGAAAGTATGATCGGTCAACCCCGACCATATAATACCCTAAACTAAGTAAAAGAGCAAAAACATTTTTTTCTAAAATTTCAATAATTTATATTTCTGAGTGATTTTCGGAAGTGGGCCTTATATGGGGGCTATAACCAATTATGGACCGATCACCACGAAATTAGGTCGTGTGATTTATGTCTATATGAAAGTTTACTATGTTGAATTTTGTGAGTATACCAACAGTTTTAAACGATTTATGCACGTTAAAGTGATTTTTGGAAGCGGTTCTATATGGGAGCTATGACTAATTATGGACCGATCGTAACAAAATTTGGTGACATGAATTTTGTATATACAAAACTTATTTGGAGCGTAATTTGTGGAGATACATTTATAAATTAAACATTTATGACCGATAAAGTTCAATTTCGGAAGGACATTTGTATGGGGGCTAGGTGAAATAATGAACCGATTTCAGCCAGTTTCAATAGGCTTGGTTCTTGGGCCGAAAAAATAATATATACCAAATTTTATCGAAATATCTTTGAAATTGCGACCTGTACTCTGAGCACAAGGATTACATGGACAGCCAGCCAGCCAACCAGACGGACTGGCAGACGGACATCGTTTAATCGACTCAGAAAGTGTCGATCGGTATACTTTAAGGTTTGCGTTAGACTAACATCTGCACAAACGCATAATACCCTCCCCACTATGGTGGTGTAGGGTATAAATATAGAAATTAGATATATAGTATAGATTTTTTCATTTTCCATCAAAGTTGAGAAATATTGAAAAAATGGACAGTTGGTAAATATGGATTTACCTAGCCATACACAAAGAAAACACTACATTTTTTTCTAATTATTCTCTTAATAAATATATCTATCAACAAAATCCAAAAGAATGGCGATCCGTTACCTAGTTTTCGAGATATTGCATCTGAAAGTGGACCAAATTACCTAAAAATGGGCTGTTATTTTGAACAATAAAAATCATTCAAATTTGAAGGGCTATGACTTCTGAACAAAAATTCTGATTGTAATAAGAGTAGCATATTTGAAATCATTTGACAGTTTCCTGTAAAATAGGTTTATTCAATATTTTTTAAGGGCTCATGAATTTTTTTATTTTTGAAACCTCCCTTGTTCTGCAGGCGCCATAATATATGGTCTTTTTCAAATTTTCACCTCTTATTTTGAAATATTTGTACAATATAAATTTATTCAAACTATTGGCCATTGCTAGCTATGATCTTTTCCCATCTCTCTGGCAACATATGGATTCCGGGCCAAAGGAACTACTCATCAAGACAATATCGGCTACTCTGTTCTAAAAGTAGCAGTTAAGGGTTAATTTTTTTAATTTGTTTAACAAAATTTTTTAAAAAGTTGAAAATGCAGATTTGAAACTGCCGTAAAAAAAATTAATTTTATTGTCATACCTCGTACACAAGTAAATACGGATATATTTTAAGTAAAAATTACATTTTATTTTAATACTTCTCAAATATGTTAATTAGTATTCTCAATTTCTTGTTAAAGTGGCCTGAAACATGTTAATGGTCTGGAGAATTTTTAATAAATTTAACATTTTTTAACCAATTTTTGTAATTTATATCGCATTGCAACGACAATCATGTACATATTTCGATTATGTTGCATTCAATTGCAAAAGTAATTATTTAGTAGCAAAATTTTTACAAAAACTGAAAAATTTGCGAATTTTAGCGATAATACAATTTGTGGGTCATTTTGACTAAATCTCCAAAAGATTTTTGTACTGTAATTTTCATTAATAAAAATAAATCTACATATTTCTGTAAAATAATGCAGGATGTTTCACAAATTTATTTCATTTAAATAGTAAAATTTTGCATATCTGATCTTTGACTTTGATGTTCGACCCGAAATCCTTGTCCGATTTGGCTCAAATTTTCAGCACTTAACTTTTAGACCTAGTGTCACAATAGTCAGGCCGGCACCCTTCAAAATTCGAACAACAATTTCATACACCCAGAGAAAAAACAAGTTGACTGTCTTGGGACAGGACACTTTTCTATAGAAAAGTTGACTGTCTTGGGACAGGACACTTTTCTATAGAAAAGTTGACTGTCTTGGGACAGGACACTTTTCTATAGAAAAGTTGACTGTCTTGGGACAGGACACTTTTCTATAGAAAAGTTGACTGTCTTGGGACAGGACACTTTTCTATAGAAAAGTTGACTGTCTTGGGACAGGACACTTTTCTATAGAAAAGTTGACTGTCTTGGGACAGGACACTTTTCTATAGAAAAGTTGACTGTCTTGGGACAGGACACTTTTCTATAGAAAAGTTGACTGTCTTGGGACAGGACACTTTTCTATAGAAAAGTTGACTGTCTTGGGACAGGACACTTTTCTATAGAAAAGTTGACTGTCTTGGGACAGGACACTTTTCCATAGAAAAGTTGACTGTCTTGGGACAGGACACTTTTCTATAGAAAAGTTGACTGTCTTGGGACAGGACACTTTTCCATAGAAAAGTTGACTGTCTTGGGACAGGACACTTTTCCATAGAAAAGTTGACTGTCTTGGGACAGGACACTTTTCCATAGAAAAGTTGACTGTCTTGGGACAGGACACTTTTCCATAGAAAAGTTGACTGTCTTGGGACAGGACACTTTTCCATAGAAAAGTTGACTGTCTTGGGACAGGACACTTTTCCATAGAAAAGTTGACTGTCTTGGGACAGGACACTTTTCCATAGAAAAGTTGACTGTCTTGGGACAGGACACTTTTCCATAGAAAAGTTGACTGTCTTGGGACAGGACACTTTTCCATAGAAAAGTTGACTGTCTTGGGACAGGACACTTTTCCATAGAAAAGTTGACTGTCTTGGGACAGGACACTTTTCCATAGAAAAGTTGACTGTCTTGGGACAGGACACTTTTCCATAGAAAAGTTGACTGTCTTGGGACAGGACACTTTTCCATAGAAAAGTTGACTGTCTTGGGACAGGACACTTTTCCATAGAAAAGTTGACTGTCTTGGGACAGGACACTTTTCCATAGAAAAGTTGACTGTCTTGGGACAGGACACTTTTCCATAGAAAAGTTGACTGTCTTGGGACAGGACACTTTTCCATAGAAAAGTTGACTGTCTTGGGACAGGACACTTTTCCATAGAAAAGTTGACTGTCTTGGGACAGGACACTTTTCCATAGAAAAGTTGACTGTCTTGGGACAGGACACTTTTCCATAGAAAAGTTGACTGTCTTGGGACAGGACACTTTTCCATAGAAAAGTTGACTGTCTTGGGACAGGACACTTTTCCATAGAAAAGTTGACTGTCTTGGGACAGGACACTTTTCCATAGAAAAGTTGACTGTCTTGGGACAGGACACTTTTCCATAGAAAAGTTGACTGTCTTGGGACAGGACACTTTTCCATAGAAAAGTTGACTGTCTTGGGACAGGACACTTTTCCATAGAAAAGTTGACTGTCTTGGGACAGGACACTTTTCCATAGAAAAGTTGACTGTCTTGGGACAGGACACTTTTCCATAGAAAAGTTGAGAGTCCTGACCCAGACACTTCAATTTTCTAAATGGCTGCAGCCTTCTGCAATACTTTGTTGCCAAAAGTGTCCTGTCTTTTCTATAGAAAACTGTCCTGTCCCATACAGCCTTCTGCAATACTTTATTACCAAATATATAGATATCCCCGCAAATTAACCCAATCCCATCAGACAGATATTTAGCTTTCCATTTTTTTTTTAATTCTTGTGTAATTTCTTTTATTTTTAATATTATTTTAATTTCTTTGTAAATATGCATTTAAACGAAAAAGGTCTACCAATTTAATTATTTAATTTCTTTTTTACTTACAGACATCTAATACAAACAACTACAAGGTAATTTCTTTTACGTTTAATAATTTTTTCAAACAAAAATTAATTGCCTTAATAACAAAAATTAATTTTCGATTAAAGCCTTCAGAGAGAGCTGAAAAGAAAAAACGGCGACAGAAAATGAAAACAAATAAACTAAACAATTAAATTAAAATTAGCTGTTGATTAAAGTTTAATCGTGATGAAACAGAAAAGACGAAAAACAAAAAAAAAATGTATAAACGATAAATACACAAAACAAAAATCACTTTTCAACACAAATACAATCTGCAAATAACACTTACACTCTTCCAATGCCATTTCCACTTTCACTTAAACACACTTCAACTTAACACTTATCACGATTAAACTTTTACCAAAATTTTTTTTTTTTCTCAACAATTTTTTTTTGTTCTTCTCATTTTCAATTTGAGGCAATTCTTGTTAATTGTTGCCACACAAAGAGGCAAATACAAAAAAAAAATAAAAGAAAAACAAAATTGGTGAAGGAAACCAAAACAACAATCAAATGGAATTAGTTAAGAAAACAAATCTTTAATAAGATTTTCTTTTCTTAGTTTTTTTTCCAATTGGCTAAAAATAACTAAAATACAAAGAAGAAAAAAGGAGAATTTTCTTAATGTTTGTTATTTTTGCTTTAATATGAGTATTTTTATAGAAAAATACAAATACAAACAAAATATTGTTAACATGAAATGACCATCAAAGTTGTTGTTTGTTTTATTGTGATTTTTCTATATCCTTCGCACGGTGCCTTTTATCAATAAAAAAACATGATTGAATAATTCTGTTCATAACATTGGTAACAAATTTGTTATAGACAAATAAGCTTTCATCAATGAATTTTTAAAGCAGAAGACTTATTTTCACATTTTTTTTTTCATGACTTTGGTAAAAATGAAATATTAAAAACGTTCACTAAAAAGCTTTAAAAATAATTCCATCAAAAGCTTCTTCTAAAGCTTTCCCGCCAGTAAGCAATTCCACCAAAAAGTTTTTCATTAACAAACATTTCACTTAAAAGCTTTTCCTTAAAAAACTTTTATACAAAAACGATTTATACGATCTTGTGAACGTTCTTTTTAAATCAAATTTTCCAAAGTAATTTTTTAAAAAATTTTCCATGCAGCTTTTTCCACATGTCCGCTTATTTCTCATGAATATAGTAAAAACCCTTATCATTAAAAAGCTATGGAATCAAAAATCTTTTCTACCAAAAAGCTTTTTAACAGAAAAAAAATTAACCAAAAGCTTTCTAAAAAATCTTTATCACCAAAATTTCTTTATAAAAATATTATTCACAAAAAAGTTTTTTCCCAAAAAAAATAAATAAAAAGATACTGTTATAAACCTGGGTTTGAGAAGAGCTTTTTTAAGCTCTTTTTATTTGTTAACAAAAAGTCATTGTTTTTTATAATTAACATAAGAGTAAGGAACTTTTAAAGTCCCTACAAACTAACACCAATTTATATTCCTATTTTTATTTACAAAATAAAAACAAAAACGCGGCATCACAGTAACAACAAACCATCAAACTGAAAAAAGTACAACTTTAAAAGGATAATAGGCCTTGTTTTCTTTAGTTTCCTTTAGCATTTAACCTTTCTCTAAGAAAAATTTTTACAATTTGTTAACATTATTTTATATATTTTTTGTTCTTTCTTGTTGTTATTGTATTGTATTGTTGTTGCTGTTTTGTTTTTAGGTTAAGAATCTACTAACCTTTAACAAAATCCAAACAACAGCAAAAAATGTTTTCCTTTAACAAATACCCACAACAAGGAAAAAAAAGTTGCTCTTGTTTAATTTAATTTTTTTTTTTTGACTATGTTTTGCTTATTATTAAATAGACTAAACAAATAATTAAACTTTTTTTTGCCTTTTTCGAGTTCGCTTTTTTATCGTGTGTTTTTTTTTCCAAAAAAAGGTTTGTTGTAAGTGAGTAAAAAAAAAGTTTTAGACGAATTTTTGACTTTGTTATTTCTATTTTATTGTTTTAAGTAACAAAAAAAAAAATATATTTTGAAAAAATGTATGAAAAGTTTAAGAATCCAATTAGTGTACAATTTCTAGCGTCTCTCTTTTATTCGGAAAAGTTTATTTTATTAAATGCAGCCGAAAGATAAAGAAAATATTGAAATTGTTTTACTTTTTATTTTCTATTTTTGAACTGTTTTTTATTAAGCGGGGGCATTGCTCTAATTAACTGGAATGAAATTTAAAGTATTTTAATTTCATTGGAAAGAATTTTAAATTTTGTGGAAATTGTATTGCATTTAATGTTTTTAAACATTCAAATTAGATCTCCGTTTTGAACATGACATCCTTTGTTTTATTAAATATTGTTTATTGTAACCCCGTTCTAAATTGTAAATATAAATCACAAACATGTAGGTGTCAGATCAAGACAGTGTTATGTAAAGCCGGACAGCCAAAAAAGGATGGCCTGTTGAAGACAGTCGGTCCGTTTTCGAGATATTTACATCTTTAGCTATTCACCAAAAACTGTGTTTTTTAGAAGTTTTATTTCAGGAACGTAAAGTTTCATTACAATTATTAAAAACTATTTATGGTTTTAAAATTTATGAGCCCAAATTGCTTAATATTTAAGGATATTTGCAGGATAAAGAAATTAATTTCAAAATTCCACATTTTTCAGTAGTTTTTACCAGAGATAATAATATATATGTGTGAATACTGAAGACTCTAAAGCATTTTGCTATAGGTATTGGGCATAACTTAATAATGCGGGATTCAAAGCAGATGGTGTATCTTTTTATCTTTGTTTTTAAAATATTATATATCATTTATTCTCACTTAGTGACTGAAAATTATAGTGTAAACAACAAAGTTTTTTTCCTTCAAAATATCAAATTTTGTGCCAACAAAACGTCATATGCGGGAAGTTTTGCTTTACTATTTTTATTTAAAAAAAATGCTGAAGCACACCGATTACTCACCAAAGCTTATGGTGAATGTGTTCTATCGGTTTCATCGTGCGAGAAATGGTTTGTGCGGTTCAGAAGTGCTGATTTTGAAACGGAATAAAAAGATCGTCCAGGCCACCCAAACAAGTTTGAAGACCAATAAATCATTAGGAGCTACTTAATCTGCAATTCCAAAGTGTTTTCCAGCAGCAGGATTCATTAAAAAGCTGAGAAAATGGTCACCATACGAATTAAAGCAGAGAGCAGCTGCGTGTGATGTAAAATGGATCCACTATGATAATCCGAAGCATAAGAGATCGTATTTGAAGCCCAGCCAAGCGCCCAGAATATGTGGCCAGACATAAAACGGTAACATTCTACATCACAATTTTCGGCCAAATATTGTAATACCTGTTAAAAACAATTTAGAAATAAGTGTTTGGGAAATTAATCCTCATCCGGCTTATAGTCCAGACCTTGCCCTGTCCGACTAATATTTGTTTGATCGATGCAGAACGCTTTCCTTAACTTCAGAACAGAGTATTCGAAATTGGCTTGGCCTCGAAATACGAGCAGTTCTTTTAGCTCGGAATCCATATGTTGCCAGATAGATGGGAAAAGCTCATAGCTAATAATGGCTAATACTTTCAATAAATTTATATTTTACAAACAAACTTACTTTGTCAATTTAACGATTTCTGTTAGTTCGTTCATCTGACTGGCTGGTTGTCCATGTAATCTTCTGCAATTGGCTGAAATCGATCCTCTATTTCACCTAAACCTCAGAAAATAGTCCTACCGCCATAGGACTTCTTCGGCCATAAATGTATAATTTACAATGGCTGAAATCGGTCCCCTATTTCTGTTAGACCCCAGACAAATGTCCTCCCGACATAATTTGCATTGGCTGAAATCGGTTCCCCATTTGACCTATAACCCAGACAAATGCGCTCCCGACATGGGACTTCTTCGGCTATAAATATATAATTTACATTAGCGGAAATCGTTCCTCTATTTTTCTTAACTTTCATCAAAATCAGCCCAGAAATAAAAAAAAACATTTCGCTATCTTTAAATTAGAAATTCCAAATATTGAAAAATTTGACTTTTGACCTTCACGATTTAAGGTTTAGCGTTTTGCAATTTTAGTAAAACTTTCAGGCTATATTTAAGATTATCTGGGCTAAAATATTCTGGGCAGGTTTTACTCAAAATTCATTACAGTAAGGAAATTGGACTCATTCTCCAAAATATGGCCAAAAAATTAGTTTTTCTTTTAAAACTTCAAAATTTAAATCGCAGGTACTGAAAAACTATAGGAGATATTTTTATAATTTGTTCATATTTTTATTCCCTATTATATTCTCAATGAATCCCAATGAGATGATCAAAAAATTCTGAAATTTGTTTAACAAAATTTTTAAACATTTGAAAATTGAGTTTTGAAACTGCCGCACAGTGGTATAAAAATAAAAGAGGGAAATAAATTTGTAACTTCTAAACGCTTTGTCGGCTTTGAATAAAATTTCACATACGCAAAGAGGAAGTATTTTCGAGTTTAAGTTTTGACACTAAACCTCATGAGCCCACCAGGAGTTGGGCCACGAGTCCCCAAATTAGTACACCTCGGGTATATTCAAAAATTATCCTATTTCTGCGTTTGTGTTCCGATTTCAAAACAATTACACATATAGAATCTTCCTGCCGAGCACTACATAAAACCTCGTCACCTACAACCTACATAAAACCTATCAATTATCTCTTATATCTTAGGAGATATTCGCATTTGAAAATTAAATTTTCAACATTTTTACCCACCCTACTCCAGTTTTTTGATGACCGCGGTTCCAAATATTTCCCCATTTTCTCCATTTCTCTTTTGTAGGATTAAAAACAGATATATATATCAAATAAAGAAAGAATTGTTTAAAAATCGTGACTGAATTCAAAGTTACCTGCATTTGAATTAAAAAAAATTAAAAAAAGCGATTTTTCGCTATTTTTTGGGGAAAAAGGTACTTTTATTCTTTTTAAGTTATCTAAAAAATTTCTAAGAGGATGTATAATGAAATTATAATACTTGAAAAGCTAAATTTACATCAAATATTTTAAATGAAAAAAAATATATAATTTTTGATACCGAAGGGACCAGGTCCATTAAAAAAACGCTTATTTTTTATGTAAAATTCAACTTTAGGGCAAAAATTCTCTAATTTCATAGTCGATATCAAAATATAGTAATCTACTTTAGATGGCCCAATATGTTTTTAATTATTTTGTAAAGGGTTCCGATAACCCTGCCCCTGGTATGGATATTATAGGCAAAAAACGAAAAAATCTAATTTTTGGGAATTTTCAAGACTTTTTTTAGGAATTGCGGAAGATTTGGTAATAAATTTCAATTTTTTTTTAGTTTTCCATTTTAAATAGAAAAATCTACATAACTGTGAAATTTCATTAAAAAATATTCATAAATATTTTATCTAAATTTTTTATCTATGCTAAAACTCAATAAAATCCATTTTTTGTCATATTTTTCAAAAAAGTATTCCACGATTTTTTAATTGTCAAAAGCTATATATACATTTTTGAAAAGTAGACAAAATCCTCTATCCATTGATATACAACATGTCTACCTTATGTGTTTTACGTAGCAAATTAATTAGGGAAAACTTAACAACTTTTAATAACTTTAACATTTTTTTTACCAATTTCTGTTTTTTATGTCTCATTAGAACGACAATTACATACACATTTCTATTATTTTAAATTAAATTGCAAAAGTAATTTTTTAATGGTAAAATTTTTACAAAAACTGAAAAAATTTAGTTTTTTGCCTTTGTAAATGCTTCCCAAAACTTCAGAGGGCTTGCTGATTTACCTTAAATTTTTCAGGATGAGTTTTTTACCAATGTTCACTAAACTGGGAGGGGGGGGGTGGTGTGAGACTGGCAAAAATCCAACTTTCGTTGGATACTCTAATGTAGACTTATAACAAACTTCATTGTTTTGGTTCTTTAGTTTGAGTACCTTTTAAAAAAGGATTGATTTCGGATTTCGTGTTATTTTCAAACAAAATCATAAAATGTCAAATAAACCTTTAAAATAATTAAATTAAAATGTTGTGACTTAAAACACCAACATGTTTTTGTGTTAGTAATCTTCAAAATATAAGCGTAACAAATCCTAACACACTTATCACAATTCTAACTTTAAGAAAACAAATTTTAATATTTTAACATTTATTAGATATTTTATGTAGGAGTGTTTGTTAAATCTTGACAATACTTAAGCATTACTTATTTAATTAAATAATGATAAGTAAAATTTATTATGCTCTTCATAAAAAAAATAAAACCTGAGATTTTATTTGTACATGTAATAATCTTAGAGGGTTTGGGTACCTTTTTTTGTTGTTTTTCTATTTATGAGGGCTTTAGCACCGCAAAATACCTGCTACTAAAGATAGAAACATAACCGTGTCAAGGAAAAAAAGAAATAACA